>NW_026591816.1:5799751-5818721 GCF_907164565.1 Psammomys obesus | reverse complement strand
TATATATATATATATATATATATATATATATATATATATATATATATGTATATATATATATGTATATATGTATATATATGTGTGTGTATGTGTGTGTGTGTGTGTGTGTGTGTGTGTGTGTGTGTGTAAACTCCAAGCCAGGATTAAAAAGTTATGTAATTAAAGAATTATTTGCTGAACATGAATGATTTAGTGTTTGTCTCTGAGATGGATGCAGAACGTGAGAAAAGACAGAAGCCTTTCCTGTCTAAGAACCAAAGACATGAGAACAACTGATCTTCAGGCAGGTAAAGGGCGTTTCCTCCAGGGCAACTGTGGGTCATGATTTCTTTGTGGGGTTGAAGAATCTTTCACAGGAGTTGTCTAAAGCTATCAGACAACACAGACATTGGCATTATGATTCATGTAGGAAAACTACAGTTATAAAGTAGCAACATAAATAATTTCATGGCTGGCAGGGGTCAGCAAACATGAGGAACTACTAAAGGTTGCAGCCTTAGGAAGGTTAACAGCATTGCTCTAGGAATACAGAGAGGAGCAGTGAATCGTGACACCCCAAGACCATGGAATGCTCTAGAAGCAGGGAAGGCTCAAGAGAAATGAAGAGAGTTCCAGCTGAACATTTGAAGATTCAAGTAGGGTTTTTAGCTCCTTATTGTGTCCAAAGTGAAGAAAATGTGCCTTTCCCAGAACAATGTTCATAGCTTCTAATTTTTTATAGTGATCTCTTTTAATTCCCATGACAAGTATGTGACATGCATACACTCCTCTCTCCACATGAGAAGGCTGAGCCTCAAGTATTTAGTGCCTTGCTTAAGGTCACATAGCTCATGGTTAATGAGATAATTTCACCAGGGTGCTATCTCTATTTGCTGCAGTTTTGGCTCTGCAGTCACATTCCATCTTGCCAGGTCAGTTCCCAACTGATTATCCAGGTTGACACCAGGTGAATCAGATGCTGAGAACGCCTCTGTGCTTTTGATTACAAGAATTAGAGATAGGAACAAATAAAACTTATGCAAGTAACAGTGTTTATGACATTTATTAAACACAGGGACTGTGTTTCGTACTTCAGTAGTTCTATTATTTGCACTGTTGTGCTAAAAGTTCTGAGTGAATCGGCCTAAGAAAGTAGTTACTTGTTTTGGCTCGTGGTTTCACTGGGCACTGTCCATCCTGGTGGGCTTGCATTCTTAGTGACCTACCAACGTAGACATGGGAACGTGAAGCTGCTTGTTTCCATCCCACGGATCAACAGGCCGGAGCTCAGGCTGAAGGTGGCTGCCAACATTAAGTCCTGCTTCCTAGTGCTGTTGGTAACCATACCCAGCGATACCCACCTCCTAATGACCCCAAGCCTCCTCCAAGCCTCCCCAGCAGCAGCAGCAAGTGAAGAGTAGGCATTTAAGGAATCAAGATGATTCATCTCGCATTCAAACTATAAGGCATTTCAGTAGCTTTGTGATACACACTCTTCGGTCCCACACTGTAGGAAAACTGAGTGAATTCCTGTCCCAGTGTTGTAAGCATATGAGAAAGCTTGGCTACAACCTACTCACTGATTTCAGGATTCAGGATCTTCCCCTCTGTGTTCAAACATCTCAAAAGATACATATTCAGTCCGCACTACAATAGTTCAGTAATTAATAATATAAATGATCTGAACTCCCTGGAGATACCTTAGAATATCTATCTCTCTGGCTGTGTATGTATGTGTACAAGTGCATCTGTGTGTAGGCCTGTTTTCCACCTTTTAAATAATGAATCTTAATTTTTTAAATTATTGTGTGTGTAATGATATATGTGAGCACAACGTGAGATAGCACATATGTGGAAGTCAGAGGACAGATTTGTGGAGTTGGTGCTCATCTTCTAACTTCATGTGGGCTCCAGAGGTCAGTGTCAGACTGTGCCATGTCTACCTCCTGAGCCCTCTGATAAATCCCCCTCTACTTTATGTCTTGAAACCTCCTTCTTTAATCTAGACTTCATGATTTGGCTGGATTGGCTGGCCAGTGAACTCTAGAGACCCAACTGTTCCTGCCTTCCCAACAGTGAGCTTACAGGTGCGTGCTCTTGCTTTCTGTGGCTTCTGGGGAAGGGATTTGTCTTCATGCTTTCCCATTTTCAGATTTTCTAAAAGATCGTTCTACCATCTTGAAGGACCTGAAGGAAAGATAAAAAGAAGTGATATCAGGACACTGGCACCTGGCTTTCTATTATTTCAATTTATATTGGTTTCTTTATTTTTAAAACATTAAGTAGGAGCTAGAGAGATGGCTCAGGAGCTAAGAGCACAGGCTGCTCTTCCAGAGGACTCAGCACTGACAACCATCTCAATTCCAGAGAATCTGACATCGTCTTCTAACCTCCAGGGCACCAGGCATGCACACAGTGTTCAAACATGCAGGCAAAACAGCCCTGCACATAAATATAAAAAAATAAAATCTTTAAAAACCACCACATGATATCATTCATACATCACACATTTGGATCTTAATGATGGCTTTTTAGACAGTATGTGGTACATAGATGGGAAGTTAAATGTTCTTCTGTCCCTCCTGCCACACTGAAGACACTTGCTTTTCAAAAAAAGGTGGCACCCCCTACTCCTTCACTGTAAGCTCATCATCTAGATGGAGATGAAGGAGAGGCACCTCATCTTCAATAGACTTTGCTGGCATTCTTTCTGTCTTCCCAGGGCTCCTGGGCTTTTTCACATAGAGTATTTAGGAACAGGGGAAAATACTAGCAAGATCAGAAGTAAGAGAGAATGTCAGTTTCAGGAGATGGAGCACTGATGTTCCTATTTGGAATCAAGATTCAAAATAGGGCCCCATGGAGGAGCGAATCAGAGTGCAATCATGTGGTAGATTACAGCATCTTAAGGCATGAGCTATGACTCCATCTAGGGCAGTGTGACTGATGGTTGTGAAACAGCAGCAGTAAAGATCTGAATGCACGCTGGCTAAAACTTAATTCAAAATCAAACATGCAATGAATCCGATATACCGCTGGCAGGGCTCGCTCGTGCTACGGCCCACAGCTTCACTCCAGCCTGTATGCACACCTGGGCAGCCAGGCCACACAACACGAAGGAAGCCGCTGAAACACCAGCAGACTCAGGTCTCTGCCATGTTGTGAACTGCATGTCATTCTGCAGGCACCCAACATTTTCTGCTCAAACAGAAACATAGTTACTCAATTATGAAAACAAAGACCTTAAAATGTTTCTACTGTCCTTCCTCAGCATGTAAGAATAGAATTGCTCCATCCTGGATCACATTGCACTAGAATGATAGATTTAAACATTGCTATTTCAGTTGCCTTGGGATTAGAGCAGGATTTTCAACTTTTTGAAAATTTCTCCCAATCTTTGTTCAATCTATTTTTCGTAAAGCAACATTCTCAACATCCATTATGATGAAATCAAGATATGGATCACCTCTGAAAAGTGTTGAAGATGCTCTATGTATCAAAAATCTGGCCAAATTTTCAAATATATATATAAAACTTACTACAGTACCTTAGTAAGCAAATCTACTTCCATTTTAAATAAATAGTAAAATAGTATACATATTAAGTAATTACTTTAGAAATTTATTTATGAATATCAGTAAATGTTTGTGTAGATATTTATACTCCTAGGTACCTGCTGTCACATAAAAATTTCTTGAGGTGGATAGGGTAATGAATAGAAATATTTTCAGAATCTTCATGATAAATTATGTGTGGCTGAACAACATTACAGATGGTGACCTTAGAAAGTGGTGAGGACTTAGAAAGACAAATGGGATGGACATTGGAAGTAGGAGAAAACAAGTAACAGGACAGGAGCCTACCACAGAGGGCCTCTGAAAGACTCTGCCTAGCAGTGTATCAAAGCAGATGCTGAAATTCATAACTAAACCTTGGGCAGAGTGCAGGGAGAAAGAATAGGGAGATAGTATGACCTAGAGAGGACAGGAGTCCACAAGGACCAAATATATCTGGGCATAGGGGTCTTTTCTGAGACTGTTTCTCCAACCAAGGACCATGTATGGAAATAACCTAGAACCCCTGCTCGGATGGAGCCCATGGTAGCTCAGTATCCAAGTGGGTTACCCTAGTAAGGGGAACAGGGACTGTCTCTGACATGAACTCAGTGACTCTTTGACCTCCCTGCCGCCCCGAGGGATGCACAGCCTTGATAGGCCACAGAGGAGGATCATTGCAGTCAGTCCTGATGAGACCTGCTAAGCTATGGTCAGCTGGAAAGGGAGGAGGACCACCCCTATCAGTGGATTTAGAGAGGGGCAGGGGGGGATGAGGGAGGGAGGGTGGGTGGAATTGGAAGGGAATGAGGGAAGAGGCTACAGTTGGGATAAAAATTAAATAAACTGTAATTAATATAAAAAATAAAAGTTTAATAAAAAAAAGAAGCTGGTGAGGAAAGCGCTTCTGGGGAAGCTGATTATTCCCCAAGGCATGGCTTGGAGAATAGTACAGTTTGTTTCCTTCCCCCAACACTCCTGGCTTATGTGATACTAGGAATCTAGCCCTGGGCTTCAAGCATGCTAGGCAAGTCCTCCACCAACTGAGCCACATCTTCAGTGCTGGATCTAAGTTTTTGAGTATTGACATTTCTTCTTGGAGCCTTTGATTTTGCTAATGGCCAAATTGATATTGACAGTCGGTGGTTTCCTGAGCTATGGTTGCGGTGTGAATTTTATTTGAAAGTGGACGAGTCTCCAAAGTTTAGCTGGTAGTGGTAAAATGCTCACACTTTTAACTTCTTATGAAATTCTATGCATGTCATTTGTATTTCCAGTGCAAGGTGGAAACTGTGTGGGAGTGTTGTTTTCCCAGTTCCGGCAGCTTTCTTCTCTTGAACCATAGGGTTGAGTGTGCTAATATAACTCCCTGCAGCCCATTGGCTCTTGAAGAATCTTCAGAGAACTCCACATCCTACTAAGAGATATACGCATATTTATGTTTGTTGCTGTTCTATTCACTATAGCAAAGAAATGTCATCAGATTAGCTGTCCATCAATGGACGAATGGATAATAAAAATATGGTATATGTAAAAATGGAATATTTTTCAGCTCCAAAGGGAAAAAAATCACAAAATTAGCAGGAATATGGGTGGACTTAGAATACATAACCTTAAGTGAATGAAGTCACACAGTCTCTGAAGGAAAACTAGTTTTGTGTTCTCCCTCATAAAAGCATGATAACCTATAATGTAAGCATCTATGTAAGGAGAACAAGAAAGGGAAAGTTAAAAGAGACAAAATGCCTCCTGGGGAGTTTAGATAGTATTTTTCCTGCATGTCCTGAATGATCTGTCAAGGTGTAACATTTTCAATGCAAAATGAGAACTAACATTGGCAGCGTCCACACAGGATTCCAGGAGACGCTTCCTGGGAAACCTGAAGTTTTAGTTACGTGTTTATTGACTTCAGGCTGTGGTTCTTTGTAAGAGCTGCTGAATTTAAAGTATTTTCTTTATAAACAAGAATTTTGGCTATTCAAGTAAGAGTGTTAATATAAATTCTGAGACTTCCTGGGCATGCTGATTGATTATTGTTGAGTCTGAAAAGTAGCCTTGCCAGGCATTAGGAAACACACAGAAACATTTTTGTTTTTCACTGTATGTTCTAATTCTAGAATGTGTCACTGTTGATCAATAAATGTACTATAAAAGGAATTACTTCATGAAAGTGAATGGAATTTATTTAAAAAAATGCAACTTGCTCTTCCAGTAAAAATTAGCGTATATTTAGAATGAACCTAAAACAGCTGGTGAAGGGGCTAATATAAAATAATATTTGGTGGCTGCTCAAATACTGACGAGTTCCCTTTATTTTTGTGATTCTATTTTGATGCCACTTCAGTAGAATGACTCCTTCTTATCCTGAAGTAGAAAGATGTGTCAACGTCCCAGCCCCAAATGAAAAGGTCATCTAACAATTTAATTTACTTTTATTTCTGTCTGTGTGTGCCAGCTGGTCTCTATGGCACCCACTTGCACGCAGCTGCCCCGAGGAAATCAGAATAGGGGGCTCAGGACAACTGTGTGAGCCATGGTATGGGTGCTGGGAGCTGAACCTGGATCCTCGTCCTTAGCAAGAACAGCCAGTGCTCTTCAAGGGTGAGTCTTCTCACTCTCAAGGAAAGTTCAAAGTGTGACTATCAGAGGGAGCACCCTGTGGTGTCTCTGTGTTGCCCTGGTTTGCTCCTCCACACAGTCAGGAAGTGCTACGTGAAATGGGGTCACTGCATAGTAGGTGCTGGTAGTTGGAAGGAGCGCCTAGTAGAATTTGATTTAAAAATTGTGTGGTGATCAGAGAAGGAGAAGAACAGAGGAAAATACTGGGTTTGCTTGTCCTTCAGTACCACCTTGGATACTAAAGCTCTCACTCATTTGCAATGAGCCCTTTCATCTCCTCCCACTATGATGTGGCAAAACCCTTCAGGTATCCTCAAGGATGGCCCTGCTTCAGGAAAACTTTGTATGCAAATGTCTTCACATCAATAAGGTGGCCCAGTGGGTAAAGGGGCTTGCCTCGCCTCCAAGCCTGACCATGTCCATTTGATCTGCAACCCTCTGTCGTACAAAGGGAGAGCTGATCATGGTAAGACGATCTCTGACCTCGCTCACAAACATGCCCTAGCCCCAGCACACATGTGCACACACACTCAGACAAATAAAAAATTAAAAAATAGTATAAAATTAAAAAAAAACTGTGTTCACATGAAATGGAGTCTTTTATTCATTTATTTTTTAATCTTCTGTCCCCAAAGTTAATTTGGTCCTTAGATGAGTTATTGAAACGTCTCTGACATATTCTAACATAGAGTTAACATTGTGAATCCTCTTATTTGGAAAAAGATTGAAAAAAATAAATAAGCTTTTACATAGAAAGTAATTTAGCAGTCATTTTCAGAATCTCTCTCTCTCTCTCCTCAGTTCAGTTCTCTGAGTTCAGACTGGTTCCTCTGGCTTTATCTCAAAGTGAGATTTCATTGGTGTTGATGATACCATAATTCACCCACTCTCACAGCAGGCAGGGAATGAACAGGAAAGCCCCTTCCTATGGCAATTAACCGCTGTAAATCCCCGTGTTCCAGTGGCAATGTCAGCATAGTCATGTGCACTAAAAACATGATCAGCTATGGCCACATGATACCAAAGGCTAAAGACAAATAGTCATCAAGAAAGGAAACTTCTGAGAAAAACTTTAAAAAAAAAGTGTCAAAAGGACTCTTGTAAACTCACTCCAAATTGATCCCTTTTGACTTTGTAGGAGAGGAAAATTATCTTTTTCTTTTATCTATATTAGGTTCAGAAGCTGGGGCTGCTGTGAGAAGGCAGATTAAATAGAGATAGTACACAAAGTTACTTCACGTTATTTCTAGGTGACCCCAGCGAAGAGATAAGCCTAACGTTTTGATAGCAGACTTGATGAAGAGTGAAGAATAGCGAAACATTTGCTAGGATGAATGTGCAGTTACAGAAACAGTGGACAAGGCTGGGGGAACTCGGAAGGCCTCAGTTCAGGCTTCTCTGGCTGCTGGCCCGTCCTCCCTCCGGATACAGACTGGGCACCCCTCAGCAGCTGGTGAGGGAAAGCTCAGAGATGGGTCTGCATGTCTAGTCTCAAATTCTTAATTTACTCACTGCGCCACAGTGCTGAAGATCTACTCCCCCCAGCCAAGCTCTGGGTTTCTTTCTTAAAAAGAAAAAAAAAATTAACAGAAGGATTTTTTCTTTTTGCTGTTTGTTTGTTGTTGTTTGTTTTTGTTTTTAGGAAAGCCTAAAAAGTGTATCTTCAAATACCAGTTGTAATGATGTGTGCGAATAACCAAAAATGTACAGACTTTGACAATGGAATAGCATCTCTCACTTGGCTCATTTTTATAATGATAAGATTGTTAGTGAGAGACAGTCTCTTCTCCTCTTCCTAGGGAACCCACATGGAGAGTGAATTGTCTATGTGATACATCTGAGCAGGTGGTCTAGGTCCTCTCCATGTGTGGTCCTTGGTTGATGCATCAGTCTCTGCAGTCCTCCCAGGGCCCAGCAATTTTTGGCTTTGTTGGTCTTCTTGTGCGGCTCGTGTCCCTCCGGGTCCTTCAATATCCCCCCTTCTTCCATAAGACTCCCTGTGCTCTGTCTAAGCTTTGGCTGTGAGTCCCTACATCTGCTTTGATTCTCTTGTTGGGTAGAGTCTCTCAGAGGCCATCTGGGTAGGCTCCAGTCCTGTTCCCTCTCTTCTACCACTTCTGCTGTATACTCCTGTTTACCTTCTGAATGAGAATGAAGAGACTGTCCTGACATGAACTGGGTTGCCTGCTCCTTGATCACTCCTCCCTGGTGGAGCGACCTAGCCAGCCCACAGAGGAAGAGGATCCAGGCAGTCCTGATGGGACCTGATCCGCTAGGGTCAGACAGTAGGGGAGAAGGACTTCCTCATCAGTGGACTAGGAAAGTGGGATAGGGGAGGAAGAGGGAGAAAGGGTGGGTCTGGGAGGAGATGAGGGAGGGGGCTACAGTTGGGATACAGAGTGAAAAAATTGTTCATAATAATAAAGATTGATAGTGAGAATTGTATAGGATGGGGCCTGTGTGCTTGCCCGCATGCTCACACCTTCCCTCCTCCCCTTATCTATGGGTGTAAGGGCTATTCCCCCCCCACCCCATACAGGAACAGAGCTCTGATCTGTGCATCTGGAGAGGCAGGACAAGCCAGGGGAGAAAGGCAGGACATCCACACTTGAAAAGCATACTCAGTTCAGTAATGGTGCCTCCAGGGCCACTGAGGGTGAGCATCAGGGAAGCTGGCCCTTGTCGCTGATGGTGGGCCTGAGATTCCTGCCTCCTCCCTGTTCCCTCTGCTGACTCCCTCCCTGAGAGCCTTCCTTCCTTTCCCTGGAGGGTTATTTATTTTTGCAGATTCAAGACTCAGACTTCTAGGATAAACTCATGCTGTGTGTTTACATAGCAAGCAGCCAGGAACACTGGGTCCCTTTGATTGGAGATGATTTTCACATGTTTTCCCTTTCCTCGTTTGTGAAGATTTATATTCTAACTGGAGGCTTTCCTTTTTCTCACTTCAGACTTAAACTACTTAAATCTAGAAAAATAAAATTGTTTAACCAAACTTACTTCCCTAATAATTTCAGAAGAGTCAGCCAATGAATTGTTTACTGAAGAGGAGTGTGTTCTTTCTTCTTCTCTTCAATCACCCCCCAAGGGGATGGCAGCTGTGCAGAGCTGGATGTGGTGGCACACACAGGCTCCTTTGCCTAGTGTGTTATTACCGCCCTCTGTTGGGTAAAATTAGGCCTACTCTAATTTGCTAGATTGTCTTGCCCTCTAGTGGTCAGTGGAGAAAAACAAAACCAAACCAAACCCTGGAAACACTGAAGAATCAGGTCAATCTTTGTTTTCATTATTTCTTTACAGAAACAGAATGTTAAACAGAAACGTTCCAAGCAAAACCATGGCGTAATATTAACTCTAATTTAAGATGCACCTTCAAATGTTTGCATCTCAGTGGTAATTGATGGATAGGTCAAAAGGGTCACTGTTAAATTAATCTGCGATCATGTGTAAGAAACAACATTTATAGTTAAACTTCTGTGTATGATTTATGGTGGAGGAAGATCCCACTGTGGTTTGCAAACTAAGCGCCTGCCTTGCCGAGGAAGTTTATGTCCCAGAACACCATCATATTTTATTGAATATTAGACGGCCATTAAAAAAAATCCTTAGGTGACACAGATCGATGGATGTCAACTTATATTGCAATATGTATATGCATCATGTAACATAAAACCCAGTCACATTTATTCCTCAAACAGCTCTAATTCGCTTATGATGAGAGCACTCAGAATCAGTCCTTGAGTTCTTTGAAACACACAGTGCTTTGTATTGCATAGTGACCTCACTGGACAGTAGCAGGTCAGAATTTCTTACTCCTCCCAAACGGCAGTGCTCTCCAGCCATCTTACAAATTCAATTAATGAATGGACACTCTTGAGGCAGTTGTCTTTCTGTTGTTGGTTTATTTTAGTTAACATGATCTTTGGTTCCATCTGTCTCTTTTCTTTTGGGTTTTTTGTTTTCAAATGATCAGATTGTATTTTGAGTGACTGAGTAGTAATCCATTTTATTATGGACTTTGTTTTCTTTATCAAAGGACACTTAGATAGTTTCCTCTGCTTGGCTGCTGTGGCTAGTGTGTCACTGAACATGAGGGTGCACCCCCTCCATTCCCATTGGACACCCAGTAGTGACGGTGGATCACACAGTGCTTTTATTTTAAGAAACCCCAATACTATTTTCCACAGTGGGTGTGTTAGGGTGCATTCCCAGTGACGAAGCACAAGGGTCCCTTTCCTTCCTGTCCTGACCAGCATTCCTTGGTCTTGTTACATTGATATCAACAACAGATCTTGTTGGAATGACTCACTGTAGTTCTGATTTGCATCTCCCAATTGATTAGCAATATTGATGTTTTTCACAAGCCCATCTGGCATTGTACGGCCTTCTTTTAAGAAATATGTTTTAAAGTGTGTTGTTCATTTTTTTTAAAAAGAAAAATACATGGAAACTTTAATAAAAGCAAACAGTATATAAAATATACAGTATATAGCATAATATACAGTATAATACATTCATAGACATATATAAATACAGTATAATAAGCAGCATTGCAAGGCTGTGTGGGAGTATAGAAACAACAGAACAATACTCTCATATTTGGTGCAGACATGGACTGGCCCTGTGCTCGCTGCATCGGTCTCCGGGAGTACATATGAGCTTTGCGCAGTTCACAGAGGGCTGTCTTCCCCTGGGGTCCTCCATTCCCACTGACTCGTCTGCCTCTGCCTCCTCTTCCAAGGGGTTTCCTGAGCTCTGAGGTGAAGGATTTGATGGAGACATCTCATAAAATTAAACTGGCATATTACTATTGCTATTATTAAACTTTTGGAGTTTATATTTGTATAGTTGTTGAATGTTCTTTATTTTGTGAAGGCTTTACACTGATTGGTTCCTTTACTCTGCAAAAGCATTTTAGTTTGATATATTTGTCTATTTTTTTTCTCTCCTATTTCTCTTTTGGGATCTTATTCTAAATATTCTCTCCCATCCCAATGTTCTGAACACTTCTTTTGCATTTTTCTTAGCTATTTTATACTTTCTGATCTATATGTAATGAGTTTGGATTTTTTTTTTTTTTGTAAGAGATGGGAATATAGTTTTATTCTGCCCCTGGTATCCCAGGTTTCCAGCACCCTCTCCCAGAAAAGCTATCCTTTCTCCACAGTGTGCTCTTAGTGCTTGGTAGAGAGTCAGCTGGCTGTAGATGAGTGAGCTTAGATCTAGGCCTTCCGTTCAGTTCCCTTCACCCCTGTGTCTCTGTTATTTCAATACCATGGCTCCATGATTATGAAAGATTTCTACTGCATTTAAACAGAAAGTGTGATGCCTTCTGTTCTGTTTTCTTTACTCAACTTTGTTTTGACCATTTGGAGTCTCTTGTGGTTCCGTATAATTTTTGTAGGCTCTGGGAGATAGGGAGTGCATAAAATCTGCAGATTACTAACTGTAGTGTGGCTGTTTTAATCATATCGATTATTCCATCAACACAAGATGTCTGTCTATTTTTGTGTGTTCTTTTCAGTATATTTTACTTGCTTATAGTAAACAAGTAAAGCATGAAGCAACCTTTGACTTTTTCATTGAATTGATTCCTGAGCATTTTATTTTTATAACAGTGATAAGTGAGATTGCTTCTCTCATTTCTATTTTATGTAATTAGTAATAAAAATCACTATGATATTTTTTGGAAATTGAGTTTGCAAGCTCATGTTTTGTATCTTAGCTACTTTTCTATTGCTGTGAAGAGACACTAAAGCAAATTATAGGCAGAGAGAGAGAGAGAATGGGCCTGGAGTGAGACTTTGAAACTGGCACTGCCAGTGACACACTCCTCCAACAAAGCTAACTCCCGTAATCCTTCCCAGTTTCACCAGCTAGGAAACAAATATTCATTCGAATATATGAGCCTGTGTGTGTGTGCACACGAGCACGTGCACGCATGCACGGGGGTGGGTAGGTGGGTAGGTCATTGAAAACACCACACTCCTAACAGGTTTCTGGTGAGATCTTTGGGATTTTATTTTAAACATTTATTTTTGTTTATGTGTATCTGTGTGAATGTTAAGCCATGTGTGAAGAGACACCAGTGGAGACAAAAAGAATGTGCTAGATCCCTTTGAGCTGGAGTTACAGGCTGTTTTAATTTAACCAATCAATATTATTATTATTATAAAAACACACACTACTAAAAGTGAACTACAGATTGTATGCAGATCTCATACAGATAATATTAAGAAGTATTAATTCCTCAAGCTGCCTGATATATGTGCTAAGAACAGAATCCTGATGCGAGAGCAGCAAGTGTTTTTAACAGCTGAGCCATCTCCCCAGTCTCCCCGGTTTTCAGTGCATAGCACCATGCCCCCTGTGAACAGTGAGAAATGACTTCTCTTTCAAAGTGTTTGGCTTTTATTTCTTTCCATTTCCTGGTTGTTCTGGCTGGATTTCCAGTATTATGTTGAATAAAACTTATAAAAATAAGCAACCCATTTCTTATTTTAGAAAAATGAGTAATTTATGGTTGATTCTTATGTCTAAATCTGGTCACCACTTCCTCCTCCTCTTCATCCTCCTCTTCTCACTCCTCCCCTCATCTTCACACTCTTCTCACTCCTCACCCTCCTCTTCATCCTTTTTTCACTCTTCACCCTCCTCTTCATCCTTCCCTCCTCATTCCTACCCTCATCTTCACACTCTTCTTCACACTCCTCCCCTCCTCTTTATCTTTCCCTTCTCTCTCCTCTTCATCCCCTTCTCACTCTTTCCTCTCTTTAGCCTCCCCTTCTCACTCTCCCCTCCCCCTTCTTCAAATAAAAAAAATTTGAACTAGAATGGATTGTGTTTACTATGATCAAGATTCTGCCAATTGCAGCTGAATCAAGGAACAGATTTATGTTTTTTTAAACCCTCCTTGAAGAGAAATAATGTGAACCTTGTTTCTGAGAACAGATTGACACCCCGCCCCGTCCCCCCCCCCCCCGTTTCCATGACCATAAACTGCCCCTCTCTCCCTGCCAGCTTGCCTGCTGCTCCTACAGAATGAGGAGTGATATGGTGCTGAGTACTAGAGATGGCTTTTGTCCGTTTGTTTGTTTTATTTTCACTTTCTATTGATTCTTCATGAGTTTCACATCATGTGCCTCATCCCACTCATCTCACTGTCCCTCCTGCCTGTCCTCCACCCTTGCAACCTCCCCTCCAGAAGGAAAATAATAAAATCTTGTTGTGGAAGCTGCAGTGTGTCACACATTGTAGCCATTTGTCTATGCATCTTTGCTTGCAAATGTTTAGCACAGCGAGTCACTGGACTGGTAGCAGGCCCTGGCTTCTGCTGTACTATGAATACTGGAAACTTGGGACTCCTCCGGGATAACCTGGTGTTGCCCTGTGTAACGGAGTCCCTGCACCTTAGGATTGGTAGGAAAAGCTCCTTCATGCACTCCAGCAGTTCACAGATGTTGCGGCGGGCCAACTCTTACCCCTGGATTTGGGTTAGCTCTAAACCCTGGTAGCTGAGCTTGTTAGTCTAGGCTCTCAGCAGCCACACCACCAGGGTGTGCTCTCCAGCACTGTCCTGCTAGCTTACCCAACGCTGCAGCCGGGTCAGCCAGCAATCCTGCTCTCAGGCGGGTTCATCCCACCCACACCAGCAGGGCCCTGAGGTGCCCCGCCTGCTCTCTGCTACAGCTGGCCGGAACCCTGAGTCCCTCCCAACCTTGACGCCTGTTCTTGCTCCCTTCCGTATCCAGTGACCAGACAACCTGAGGCCTTGACGCCATGACCTCTGTCGAAATGTGAATAACCAGCCATTGGCTTAAAATCAAGTCAGCCATTTCTTGGCCTGAAAGTACAAAGCTGCCTGGCCTTTATTGAGTTTCAATTTGAAGGTTTCTTTAGCTTACCATGCAAAACTTCTAGACACAAACATGGACGACGGATAGATTCTGTAGGAAAAGTGCAGTCTTTTCTAAACTAATGAAAGAAATTACCATGCAATTACAAGCATCGTGTGTTTCCTTTTTTTTTTTTTTTCTTCCTTCCTCCTCACTTTGCAGGCTCAGCTTCTTTGTAATAACGAACATACCTTATCTGTTGTGTTTTATTTATTTATTTTATTATTTTTTTTCTAGGTCATATTTGTTGCTTCTAAAATTGCAGCTTGAACTTCCCAGCTGAACTAAAGACACAACAGATAAGGGCTGTCTCAGAACAACCAGCAGGGGAGGTACTCTTCTGGCCAGAGCTTGTAGGAAGGTAGCACAGGTTAGTTGAGTGCCCTACACCTGTCGCCAGGACGATGCTTATTAAATGTGGAAGTTACGGCAGGTCAGGGGGCGACTTTCGTTTTCCCACTCGAGGTTTCGGCGTGGTGTGACTTGCCTGCGACCCCTCTTCCTTCCTAGTGGGTTCTCAGCCGCCTAGCGGACTGCAAAACCTGCCATCAAGGACACCTGACACTCTCTCCTTCTTTCTTTAATTTTAGAGTACTGGTTAAGCTTGCCTCGCATTTAAAAATCTTCATCCCTTTTCCAGTCTCTGACAAATCCTTACTGAAATTTATCTTTCATTCATTCTATAAAATCTCTATATTAACATTATTCAATTAACTAATCTTCCAATATTATTCTTAGTATGAAATTGTTATCATGTTTTGATTTTTTTATATTTACCCATTCTTTTTTAATTTAATTTGCTTTTTGAGAATTTTACAGAAGTATACCATTTTCCCTTCCTCTCTCCACTCTAACATCTCCATTTCCCTCCTCAAATTCACTACCTCTTTAATTATTAGTATTATACGTATATACATCCTTATTTTGTGGGCATTATATCTTCTTTCATCTCTCTGATAAAAATTAATTTTAACTTACTATGCTTCAAAAACAGCATTTCTGTTGGCCCCTTCTCTCGTGTTGCCGCCAGCCCAAGTTGGATCTTGGTTTCCGGATCACGCTGAAGAAGAAAACTGTGCGGTGAAGTTCAGAATAATCGCATTAGGGTAAGTGGCAGTTAAGGCAGAAAGCTCTCAAATGCTGGAATCGGGAGCCCTACTTGACAGGTTTTTACCCTCAGGTTGCACCGATTATCCAGAGATGACATATTTGAAAGGAGGAGCTCCAGCGATGTTCATCCAGCTAAGTGCCCGGTGGAGGCTCGCTTAGCCCTGGTGGCAGAGACCATCTCTCTGCTCACCTTCCAACCCTGGCATCAAAGCCACTCAAGTCTCTCCTGAAGGACCAGCTCTCTTTGACCTTGTCTCAAGAAGCTTTTTTCCCCATGTTACCAACCTGCTATTCATTGTGAGTTCTAGTTTTGTTTTTTTTTTTTTTTTCCAACTTTTATCTTCTGCTAGCATATGCGAATTTCCTGATTGGACTTTTTCTTCATTATGGTGGACTTTCTATCTTCCATTTTCTTTACTACCAAGTCAGTCTGCTTGGGGATGTAAAGGGTCAGACGTGGGCAACCCTCCACTATCCTAAACAGATGTCCTAACCAAAAGAAAGGACACTGAGCATCTAAGTGGCATGGGGTTGCCCAACAATACTAATTTTAATTCCTCCTATTATTGAACTGAACACAATATTTGTTGAAGGTTAGTGATAGGATATTAAAACCCTCTCTGAGCTCACCATGTCATGTGTCACTTGGCTGCCTGGAATTTTTATGCCAGTCTGATTCCAAAGTGTGCTTGGCCATCTTCGCTGAGCAATTCGTGGAGGAGAAAATCAGTACTTCTGAAAAATTATGCTGTGTTAGAAACCGCTTCTAGTACAGAAGTAAACTATTTTCTCATTCTCACCCTCAAAGTCACATTTATCCATTAAATTAAAATTAAAATTATGCACAGCTAAGTGATTCTATTGACACTTGAAATTTGGTGTAAACTAGTTTTCATATGTGCATAAGAACATTATCTCTGGGGAAAGGTCCACAAGTTTTTAACATTCTTAGTTTACAGACATCCAAGAAATGGCTAATTGGCATTGGCCTTAATGTAGCCTGAGAAAGAGTGCTTCCTTTAGTTGCTGGCAGTGCCCAAAGTACCTGCGGATAACTATGTTTTTTTCTTTTGGTTGCTTACCAACTGAGAGATTCAGAGTTCACACAGGACAAGATTCCATGGCTGTACTGGATAGGGTTTAGGTTCTTAAATTCTGAATCCACAGTTATTACGACACTATTCCTGACTGTACCCATAAACACAAGCGTCTGTTCTTAAAACAAGACGTTGAATCCACCGCAACAGAGAACCTAAATGATGCGATTTGTCTGCACGGGGATGAAAAATGTAAGGTGTTGTCTTTCATCTACTGAGCTTTCTCAATAATAGGACAGGAATCAAAGATCTGTGCAGTGTCCACTGTCTGTAGGTAATATAGTTCTCTTAACTTGCCCAAATGTGTCCGTTATTTCCTGTTTTTCTTCCATAAGCTGCAGTGAAGTCCTAACCTTGTGTATACATATTATATGTGATATGTAATTGTTATATATAATAATTTATAGTTGGTTTTGCCTCTATCTTGAGATAAATTTATACTCATAACCACAGTGTGGATTAGAGTCTTTTCTTTCTCACCCCAAGCTAAAACAAGGAAACATTTTAGATATTACTAGTCAGTTAGATAAATTGTGGCCTATGTCCTATGTCTTCATTTTATGACACTTTCTCCTTTTTTTTTTTTTTTTCGAGATGCCCTTTTGTGAAAGACTACTGTGTCTATCCAGAGACAATAGAAGGGCCATTGTGGGTCTTTCTGACTCCAAGCTGTGTGATCCCATGAGCATGTTAAGAGCATTCAGAATTCTAAAACAGTGTTCTCTAAATTGCTTGACCCTTCAGAAAGATGATCTCAATCCATCTCAATAAAAAAGCAGCTTTGTCCTCACACTCTGCTAAGCCTGAAGAGGCTATGGAAACATCGATACCCTTTAAAGTAAATTCCCAGTTTGTGGCTTATAAGGTTGAAAAACATTGCAGAGAAATATCAGTACATTCAGAGATACTTAAAAAAAAAGTAATTTGACCATTAACATATATGGATTTCTAACATGCCAACAATCCATTATTTAAAGTAAAGCAAAAAAGAAAAAAAACATAAAACTAGATAAAAATAGATTTTTATGAAAGGTGGTGTTATTGACACATGCCTTTAATTCCATCACTCAGAGAGGCAGAGGCAGGCACATGTGTGAGTTTGAGGCCAGCCTGTTCTACAGAGGTAGTTACAGGACAGTCAAGACTACACACACACACACACACACACACACACACACATATATACACACACACAAAAGAACAACAACAAAACAAAACAAAACAAAACAAAACAAAACAAAAACCCAAAAAACCCTGTTTCGGAAAACAAAAAGTGTATATATATGTATATATATATATATATATATATATATATATATATATATATATATATATATATTAAATGTAAGATTCTGGTTTGAAGCATAATTCTTGTTGGGCAAGTCATTTCAGAAAAAAAGCAGACAGAGCCTGAAAAGCAATCCCAGTTAAAGCCACTCCTTGAAAGTCAGGCTAGCACGTGCCCTAATTTGCTTCTCTGTTGCATGGCCAAAGGCAACCAGGAGACAGAGGGTTGATGTGGATTACAAATTGCCATCATCAGGGAGGGAACTAATGCAGGAACTCAAAGCAGAAACAGAAGCAGAGGGAATTTAGGGTTCTGTCTCTTGGCTTCCTTCACCTGGGTTACATGGCCAGCTATCTTTCTTACACAGCCCAGGCCCCATGCTCAGGGATGGCAATACCGTTGGTGCCGGGCTCTCCTGCATCAATTGGCAATCAAGAAAATGCCCACAGGCCAGTCCGAAGGAAGACCTTCTCCACTCAAGATTCCTTCTTGCCAAGTGTGCCTAGGTTTGTGTCAAGCTGCCCAAACTTGCCAACACAACGTTTTAGCCAATTATTTTAATTACCATGCACTTTGGAAACTATCCTGCTCATTTTACTCTAGATTTTTTTTCACAACAAAACACTCAAAATGGAGCCAATGAAGTTAACATGTGATAGTTTTTTGAGAATAGGAGCTGGAGAGATAGCTGAGCAGTTAAGAGCACTGGCTGCTCTTCCAGAGGACCCGGGTTCAATTCCCAGCACCCACGTGGCAGCTCACAACTGTCTGTAATTCCTGTTCCAGGGGATCCAACACCCTCACACAGACATACATGCAACCACAACACTGATATACATAAAATAAAGACAAATAAATTATAAAAGATGTATAGAATATTTTTAAAATTATTGCATTTAAAATATAACCTATATTTAACATTTAAACTCATAAGATATATACAAAAGGGCTGCATTTATTATATTTAAAAAGTGATAACCTCCTTTTATTGGATTGAGGGAATAAACAGCCTGGAAAAACTTTTCAGTGTTTGGTTTTGGAAGAAAGAGATAGCCATGCAGAGTGGGCTGGCAGAGAGCGCTGTGTAATGGTAACACACCATAGAGCCCCAGTCTGTTCTTTGAGATTCTTCCCACGGAGTGAACTCAGCCTCCTTTGTCAGTGGGGACGTCACCTGTCACGTGAGGGTCTTCATGGTCTTTCTCCTTCTTTCTGTTGATGTTGGAATTCAAACTGAGAACCTTGTCCTTGCTTCTCTCCTGAGCTGCTGCGCACCAGCATTTCTAGGTTCGGTGACCTCAGATCTACCCTCCAGTTATTTCCTAACTCTCTGTGTTTTACAGAAGCCCTGTACTAGGCAGGGTTCTTTGTGAGGACAGAATGTGTGTGTGTGTGTGTGTGTGTGTGTGTGTGTGTGTGTGTGTGTGT
>NW_026591816.1:5782924-5799741 GCF_907164565.1 Psammomys obesus | reverse complement strand
GTGTGTGTGTGTGTGTGTGTGTGTGTGTGTGTGTGTGTGTGTGTGTGAAGTACACATGTGCACTCGTGGGATTTCTTGAGTTGTCTTGTCTTCCCTAACAGCTTTCTATTCCAACAATGCCCTTTGTCCTTCGAGCCCTAGAGAGGCGTAGAACCGTGGAGCTGCTCTATCTAAGAAGCTGCGTGCCCCAGCGGGTCCACTGGGGTACCTAAAGCCTGGACCTTCCCTGCGAAGTTGCCGCTGTTGAAAAAGCTGAAGATTTTGGCAGCTGACTCAAGTGAAGAAGTGAAGGCAGGTACTTCCTGGGAGGCCTTGGGGGCAGTGGTGCCAGGTGCTTTCTCTTTGTTGGGCGTGTCCTCTCCCCACCCACATCCCATAGTCCTCACAGGCATAGTCCTCGCCGGTCGGTCTCCTAGGTGGGTCCAAACGGCATCAGATGAAGGTCAAGACCAAACATCCAACATTCTTCCGTTCTGACACGAGCATTTCATAAATCACACCCTGAACACTTATTTCTTTTAACTTTCTCTAAGTATTTGACATTTCATTATCTGCCTACTGTTGAAGGTTTGTGTCCTTTGCCATAATTTCTTTTTTTCTTTTATGTTTCTTTTATGTTGCTTACCCAAACCTCAGGTTCTTAGGATACTTTATTTATGACTTCTCCTTACCCATCTGTGTTTCCCCCTTTTATTCATCCTCCCCTTTCCCACTTGCTTTCTCTTTTTCTTTTTTTTTTTTTTTGGCAAGAACCTTAAAAAAGTATTTCTTTTTTTTTTTGAGATTATAATATAGTTACATCATTTCCCACTTTCTTTGTCCCTCCAACCCTTCCCACAAACCCCTTCTTGTGCTCTTTCATATTCATACCCTCTTTTTTCCATTAATTTTTATTACATGCATATATGTATATACATGCTTTTCCCTAAATACATAAGTACAATCTGCTCAGTCTGGGTAAAGTTATGTCCATGTGTGGGTTTTCAGGCCTGACCATTTGGTGCTCTTCCTTGGGGACAAGCTTCTCTTTTGCTTTAGCATTCCTTAGATGCCTGCAGTTCTTTGTCTAAAAACTTTTATTAGCCAATTCTTTGACCCAGGACTCACCAACAAATTAAAAAAAACAAAACAAACAAACAAAAAAAAACTTTAAACATTTGTTTTTGTTTGCTCCACTTTCTGAATGATCTCTTTGACATTTTCAATTATTTAAAATACAGCACAATTTTAAAATAGTAGTAAGTTTTCTACTCTGGTAGTTTTAAATTCTTCTGTTAAAGAAGCACTTCACCTCATTTCCTATAAAACCCACTCCTTGACTTATGAATTATTTCTTACCTGTTTCTGTTGCTTTGATCACTGCTGCATAAGACTTCCTGGATTACCTACCTGAAGGGCTGTGATTGTCCGGTGGTCAACATTTCTGCCCCTTTCTCTTGCTCTCTCCCTTTCTCCGTCTGTTCCTGTGTCTGTGCACATGCTCATGTGTGCAAGTATGGAGGCAGAGGGTGATGTCAGGTGTCTTCCTCAGTTGCTCTCTGCTTTATTATTTGATACCCGGTCTCTCTGGAAACTGAAGTCCACTCTAGGATCTTACTATTTTGTCCTTCTCCATTACTGGGGCATGTGCCACCATGCCCAGATTTTATGTGAGTTCTGGAGATCTGAGCATATGTTTTCATGTAGTTGTTGGAGCCCCTTCCAACAATTTCTAGGAGCAAGTCATAAGAAAACAAAGAATAAGTCTGTAGGCCTGCAGACTCCTTTGGGGATTGCTGTGGTGGTTTCTAGGACAGAAACCTTTTTATTAACTTTCAAATATAAAATTTTAGAGATCTTTCTTTCCTCTAAGGGCACCCAATATACCCAAAGAGTTGAAAACTTTGCATTATAAACTTAAGGTGCATGTTGGGTACTGAAATGCCATGGGTTCTGGAGAAATGCTGGCAATCTTTTTGTGCATCCATTAATTTGTTTAAACAGAGGTTATAACATGTCATTTTCCATGACCTGGGATCCCTGAGATCTTCTGGTTCAATTTCTCTGAATGATAACACTTTCTTTTATAAATGTGACAAAGGAAAGTGTGGAAGATATTCTCTTATTTCTTTTCTCTCTTTCTCTTCCTTCCTTCCTTCTTCTCTCATTTCATGGTGATAATGAAATCCAGGGCTTCAATTATGGCAGCCACATTCCAGGACAGATTATTTAATCAGCAGAGGTGGAAAGGGGAATCTGGGTTCTATGCATTCCTGTTCATACTTTGCTGACTAGTGCTGTGAACTGAGCTGTTACATTTGATTACACATAGAGCTTAGGTTATTATCAGTAGATAATAGAAGTTCATTGATGAAATTTTGAGACAAATGTTATCAGGTACTTTAGCCATTCCTTCATTATGAGATTCAAAAAACAAACAAACAAACAAACAAACAAAAAACCAAACCAAATATGCCTCATCTACAAACAGAAGAAAAGCATATCTTTCCAGGTGACTTAAGGAAATCTCAGCTCTTAATATTTCCTTATTACTTTTCTTAAGCAGTAGATTTGGATTGACACAGATTTCAGAATGAAATCTAGTGTTTGAAATCTAAGAAAAAAAAGATAACCTCTAGAGTTCACAGTAGGATAGTCAATGGCATTCTTCTACATAAAGAGAAAACGTTTAATTGTGGCACTTTCAATGAGACTGGCCTGCATATGCCTGTATGTTTGAACGCTTAGTCCCCAGCTAGTGGAACTTTTTGGGGAGGATTAGGAGGCGTGGCCTTGTTGGAGGAGGTGTGCCACTTGAGTGGGCTTTGAGGCTTCAAAAGCCCTCCTTACCAAACCTAGCCTCCCTCTCTCTGCTTCCAACTTGTGAATGAGATGTGAGCTCTCAGGTTCTGCTCCAGCACTACATGGGCTTGCCTGTCACCATGCCCCTGGCCATGATAGACATCGACTTTCCCTCTGAAACTGTAAACACACTCCCAAGTAAATCGCTTTCTTTATAAGTTGTCTTAATCATGGTGTCTCCTCACAGCAATAAAAGAGTTTATTTCATTTTATAAGACAGTTTCTCAAAGCTGACCCATGCAAGCAGAGAGAATCTCTAAGCAACAATATCTTGAATAATTTAACTTCACTCATGGGAATTTATGTTATATTTATCCATCATATCAGTATATTTCACCAAGGTTAAGCATGTTAATCATCACTCACTGCATAGTAGAGATGAATAACACGTCCTGTCTGATCACAGCATAACTGGACTTTCCTTATCATTCTAGCTGACTGTCATCGGCTTTACAGGTTGCATTAGTTAATTGGGTTGTGTACTAAGCAATGAGCACCTCATCTCTCAAGTTTCTTCCGGTTTCAAAAATGAAGTACACTGATACTGTAACACTTATTTTCTCAGAAAACTGCAACAAGTAAGAACCTACAGGGGTGGGGGTGGGGGATTTGGGCACTCCCTGGCTAGATTTCATTGATCTAACTTTTCTGTTTTCTCTGTCCTTCTAACAAGCTGTCCTTTTTCTGTTGACAAGATAAAAAAAAATGCTGACATCTGTGTTCTGTGCTGTATGTCAGCTGACTTTTCTTGTCCTAGATTTGTGCTCATTAAAAACTGTGCTGCCTTGAATAGTGGTGAAGTAGCAGGAGGGGCAGACAGGCTTAAATTATTTAAACCCTGACTCTTAACACCCTGGAACTTATTTTCCAAAACTTGAAAACATATTTTTAAAATTATTCAGCTCATTTAGGCAATATGGGAAAACAGATACATTTCCTACCAATGATTTCTACAAAATTCTTAAAAACAAATGCCCTAAAGTAAACAGTCTTCAGCATCTTCCATTTCCTTATGTAGAGAAAAAAAAAAAAGCTCTATAAACAAAAGCAGTGGGTTAGAGAAAAATAAGAAGCTAATTAGTTTGATGGACACAATTTTAAATTTCTCTGTTACTTAATGGGTGGGTTAGTAGGATCAACAAATTGAATTACAAGTAAAACAATAGGAGATTACAATAAGCCCTTCAATTGTTTTCTAAATAATTAATAGGGATGCTTACAAAATAGCTATTATTGTGATATTTAAACAGTTGATTAGAAGATTATTTACTAAGTCACAGTGAAATAATTTTTAAAAGGCAAAACAGATAAAGGAATAGAAAAACAAATAGAGAATATCGATGTGCACAGGAAAGTAATCCGTTTCTGGGGAAGCATTTTAACTATTTGTTAGATTTGGTGCTGATAAGAGAGCCCAAAGTGCAGCTCCCGGCCAACGCCTCGGCTTTCTCCACCTTGTAAAATGGACAGTCTACGTTCTGGTTTCCTTTAAAGATGCCTGTGCAAGGGCTGATTCTCAAAGTTGGGTTTCAAAGTCTCATGTCTTCTGTGCGACTAGTCATATCACCTAGGATTATGTTGGCTGTTTTTTTGCCTCAATTGGGTCATACTGTTTTATTTTTTTAAATTGCTATCTACTTCCTCTAATTATAATCAAGCTGCAAAATATAAACCACATTGTAAACTTGATTTTCAGTGGGCTGCACCTTAAAATCACAGTGGGATATTCGTGAGAAAATTACAAATACCAGAAAATGAAGTCACATTTTCATATTTGATGTTTTTACTGAGTTCAAACTATCTAATCACGATCACATTTAAAAATAAGCTCATTCAAAACCTTTGACTTTGAAATACAAGTCTCTTTGAAAAGAGGATATATATAAACATATCAAAGTGTTGTTTGTTTTCAAAAATAATTTGGAACAAAAATAGTAAGTACTTTTCCATTTTGTCTCTCAAATCAGAGAAATGAAAGTGAATGTCCAACCTCCTTACCAGGTGGTCTGGCTTCACAGGTGAGCAACTAGTAATCTGTCCCATCGTTGGGTTGAAAATCTAAAGAAATAACTTATTTTGATGAAATGATTTATGAACTGAAACACAGAGAGATCACGTGCAGAACTCCAAGCATATTGCTTGGCCCACTGTACTATATAGAGTTTGACAAATCAGCTCTAGTGGTCATACTGAGTTACTAACATGTGATGCAGATCACAGCTCTATTGATGATGTAAACCAAATCTATCCAGTTTTTAACTTACAGAATAGTTTTCTTCCTAGGAATCCTAGTGTATCATATTTTGTTATATAAATCTAACAAGATCACATTCTGAAACATTCAGACAACTTCAACTTGTCAATTACAGTTAATTGTCTTAATGACAATTTTTATATCTTTTTTTAAGTAATTCTATGAAGCAGGTACTATTATTTTTATATTTTACAATTCCACTTTTAGTCAAGATTTACAGAAACATACTACAGTAAACAAATTTGGTGAGGGGAAATTCATTTACAGTACTTTTATATGAGTAAAAATATTGAATGTTATCTGTATTTTTACTTTTATTTTATAGAAATTGAACTTCATAGGTAATAAGTAAATCACTTGAGATTACACATTTAAAATGATATATTCTAGAAAGAGTTCAAAGTCTTTCTAGATTATGTGGTAGTGACTATATTTTTTTTTAAAAGTTGAGGCAATGAAATACAGTTTCCGTGAAACTATGGTTCATGTGTCTGGTAGCAGTGACATGAAAATGTGACTTGGAATGTACGTAAAGCCATAAGCTGGTAGGTAAGCAGTTTTGTAAATGAAGCTCTTTTAGGAGACAAAATAATATTTCTCTTTAGTACTATTAACCCAACCATAACATGAGGAAAAGTCATATTTTAACAGCTACTCAAATCAACTAGAAAAGTGATTTTTTATCATTCTTCCCCATAGAAAGCCATTGGCTGTAGCTAAAGCAACAACTGCAAAGCTACTGAATCAAAACCAGTAGCCTTGGCATTGTAGTTACAGTCAATCAGTCACAAAACAGAGCAATTTACTAACGCCAGTTTTCCATTGTAGCTTTTTATATCCACCAGTAACATAAGCACACAAATCTACCTATCTATCTATCTATCTATCTATCTATCTATCTATCTATCTATCATCTAATATCACTATCATTTATTTTATATATTATCTAGCAATCATCTATCATCTATCATTTTCTTGTTACTAAGCAACAAATAGGCAATTGGCTAATGTAACAAGAACATATCTATGTTTTAAATGTACAGTCTTTTTCTTAACGTACATATTAAGCTTGCCCAGAATTTTTCCATGTCTAGAATTCATCATTGGTTAAGATGTTTATGTTAACAAATATATGATCAGAGCGGGAATGAAGGTGAGCAGCCATCTCAACTTGGGAGCCAGAAGGGTAGTCCGCACCAGCTACTTATATACACAGAGACAGCATCACCTGAGTACCATCAGGACGGAAGCTAACTGGATTTGTCTCAGCTACACTTTATAATGCTTCCTAGATAAACTCCATGGTATAGTTAAAACAGTCCCTTCAAATTCTCTTTCTTTTGATTTTTTACTAATAAAGCTGCCATAGGGAGAAGCCCCGTGCCCTAGAGGTGAACAGATGTTCAGAAGGCTAGAAGCCGTACGGAAAGAATACAAACATTGTTAGAAGAAATACAGGGTGTTGATGGTAGAGTTGAGGGTAGAATTATAAACTAATTGCTAAAATTAAAACAATGAAGGAGAATATATTAAATTAAGAAGCATTGCTCTTTTATGAATCACAGACAACAAAACTCTTGCTTGGCAGCCTTACAGACGGATGGATTCTTTTCTGCTTGCAGAAGTTGAAATGGCATTGATGGAGAAGCATCCAGAACTTTGCTTCTCTATCCTGAGAGGCTGTATATCAGGGATAAAGTTTTCTATCTAAAATGGCAAAAGTGAAGGGTTTCAGGTAGGAAGACACCTCAAAACTAAACTTTCAGAAGCGCTGGTTTGGGGAGTAAAACAGGTAAGCCAATCTTGCTTTTCCATAGCTTCTGGAGGTGCGACATCATAGGATAAGCAGGACTTAGACCTCCTCATGAATTCTGTTTGCACATTTTGGAGAAGCCATAGACACGAATCACTATATTTATAGGCATTTAAATATAAGCTTCTAATTTACTGTATAATTGGGGAAGTTGGGTGACAATTCCACACACGGATCTGATCACACAGTGCCTTGCAGCAAATGGCTGTGGGGGGGTGTGAGAAAACAGATGCGGCTACTTACTCCAGCTTTTCCAGGACGAGGGCCCGTGAAGCGTGGTGAAGGACGGGCTAATGCCTTTTCTGTATTTGACATTTGTACGTCTGGACTATAAAAGTGGTTAAGGGATGGGTTTACTCTTATCAGAAAAACCTCGGAGTTAAATAAACTAGAAATAATAAGAATATTAGTTACTGTCGTTTGGAAATTAATCCCTGCATATCATGGAAGTGGATTTTAGCATGTGTACTTATTACATGTGCAAAAGAAAGGAACCTTTGATTTAATTAATTTATTAATTTTCCTAGATCATTAAATAAATGTTGCATGAACACCTACAACATGTAAATCTCATGCTGACCCTGCAGGTAGAATAAAGATGAATAAAACATGTCTCCAGCCCGGGGCACTCGCTGTCAGGGTCTAATGAGCAGTAATAAAGAACTAAGTACATGAAGAGAGGGATTTATGTGACCAATCTGTTAGGAATTAAAGCCTGGTAGGCTGTCTATCCACAAAGGTGAATTATTGATTTCCACCATATCCCATTCCAAAAACGGTGTTTTAGGAATGAAATAGACACAATGAAACAAATATGCAATCTTGGGTATTGAGAAAACAAACCTAGCTCATTGAAGAAGTAGGAAAAAAAATGAATCTTTTCTCACAAAAATAAGCCACAGCACAATAAACAGTTTTTGTTGTTGTTAAAAATAGACAAAGTATCAAGAAAGTGAGAACACAGATTTCCTTTAGATAGAGAAAAAAGAGCAAGTGTATATACTTTATATATTGTTAAACTTACTTTCTAAAGCCTCAAAAAATTAAATATCATTTCTCGGTATGAGAAATGTACTTTAAACCTTTCAAAAGGGTTTAAATATGGCACTTATTCTTCGCTGTTTTATCTCTTTATATATCTTATCCCTTTGTACTTATTGTCAAATCTCTATGACATTAAAAATGGAAAATGAAGAGAGATAAAAGGCTTAAATTACCGTTATTTTCTCACAGCTCCCCCAGAGGTTTGGCATCATCTTGACTCTTGAGGCCATTCCTGGATCAGCCTCTTGGTGTCCTGAAGCACCCCAAAGCTCTGCAACCATTTCCTGTCAGATCAAACAGCTCCCGCCCTCTTCCCAGGGTCTCTGTGACCTATATTACTATGACAACAGAGTGTGCATACGGCTCCAGTCTTGGACTAGCTACTGGATTCGAAGATCCAAATACTCATGTCATCAGTTAGCTAAAACATGTGCAATATTTTCTGTTTGATAAGATTTGTTCATACCATTCTTCATCCATCCATCCATCCATGCATCCATGCATCCATCCATCCATTGTTTTATTTCATTTGGTTTTTAATTTGAAAAAAAAAGTGCTCCTACTGGGCTTTACTAATTCAAGATATGTTTAGGAAAAACAAAAGGATGTTTCATTTTTACAAATAACATCTGCATATATTTTCTTAAATCCATTTTAGTGGCCACAAGTATGAAATAGAAATTATTTTACAATTTCCCTCTAGATATTTAAAACTAACAATCTTCTCTTCTCTCTTATTTGTAAGACTCCATTTACCTTTCCCCTAATAATGTAGAACAATTAAGCATTCTTTATGTTGCTGTGTAAAAAGACCCATGATCCTTAAGGCCCAATTTATTTTTTTAATGTAAAACTGCAGTTTATTAAAACACTAAGTACCCTTAAAACCCCAGTCCATGCAAATTCAGTGCAAGCTGGAGAAATAGAAGGCATGTTTCCTGATCTGAATGTAATGAATGATTTTTAACTGCCACAGATCAGTACTCATGGTTTGAATGGCAGATCCTTGCTTTGCTAACTTGCTTAATTGCACCCTTTGTGCCTCCATGTGTATTTACTCCACAAAACAGAGTTATTGTGAGAAAATACTCATTAACCCTTTGCTTTCATGTGCTGTGATATGCACGTGATATGGGGCCTGTAGCCAAACAGTCCCTTTTCAACTCAGTTTGCCAGCCGCATTTCAGGTGTGTCACAGCCATGTGCTAAATGGTGACTGTGCTAATCACCTGAATCAATAGAACATCTCCACCATGGCAAAACCCTCAAGTGGGCAGTGCTGTACACACAACTGCTGTGCTCCTTGCTCTGTCTCCTGTGTCTAACAGGCATGTGCGCTCGTGTGTGTGTGTGTGTGTGTGTGTGTGTGTGTGTGTGTACTACAGGTTACTGTGTGTGTGCATGTGGTGGCCAGAGGATAATGTCACATTTCTTTCTTTATCACCCTCCACCTAAATTTGGGGAGAGCAGGCTCTCTCACTGAACCTGAAGGTTGTTAATTTTGTTATATCGGCTGGCTAGCAAACTGCAGGCTGTTTCTCCAGTGTAGAAAGAATGGATCCCTCTTCATGATGAACTATGATGAATCATTTAAGACTCATCATCTTAGGCTGGAGAAATGGTTCAGTGGCTATGAGCTCTTACTTCTATTACAGAGGACCTGGGTTCAATTCCCAGCACCCACATCAGGCAGCTAGAGACTACCTGTAGCTCCGCCTCCAGGAAAGACAGTGTCCTCTTCTAACCTCAGAGGGCACTTTCACTCATATGCCCATACCCCATGTCACACACACACGTAAACAAATAGTTAAAAATAAAATCCTTAAAAAATAGTTATCTTAATGACATTCAAGTGATTTTCAGTACAATCATGAAAACACTTGAAGACAATCATAAGGGTTATGTAGGGCTTGGGTATGTAAACTTGGTTAGTAAGCAAATACAGAAATATGTCAAACATGGCATTATTGGAGCATAGTCCTTATTCCCAGGGCTTAATACTTAATGAGAGGCTCAGCATGACACTAAGAGAGAAAAAAGTTTAGGTGTTGGTGAGCAATGACAAATTTAATAGGGGATAATATGCCATGGAGAAGACTTTTTTAATAGGTATATTCATTAGAAAACACTTTTGGAGTCATTGGTTAAAACAGAAAGTGACAGGATTCAAAGTCTTAGGAAGAGAATGTATAACAAATAAATAATAATAATTAGCCAGCTGCAGTGGCACATGCCTGTGATCCCAGCACTCAGGGAGGCAGAAGCAGGTGAATCTATGTGTTCAAGGCCAGCCTGGTCTACAAAGTGAGTCTAGGACAGCCAAGGCTACACAGAGAAACCCTGTGTTGAAAAAAAAAAAGGAAAAAGAATTAAACATAGCCAGGTATGGTGGCATATACCTCCAGTCTCAGCACTCGGTAGGCAGAGGCAGGAAGTTTCAGGCCAATGAAGAACAGGCATTCTCAAAATAAAAGAAACTATTAAATACTCAAGACAGAAAAACTTGACACAATAGACATCTGGCAAAGGGCGTGTTACTGGCGATTAGTGAAATGAAACTACTGAGATGAGCGAGAAGTCCTACTAAGCCAGTGATGCATCTGATGCCTGGCAGTGACATGACCTAACATCTATAAGATACAGGGGCTGGAGAGGTGGCTCAGGGCTGGAAAACATCTGCTGCCTTTGTAGAAGGCCTTGGCTTTGCTCCCAGCATGCCCAGGGCGACTGTCTGCACCTCCACTTCCAGGCATTCTGATACCCTCTTCTGGCCTCCGTGGCCATCAGTGTTGCACAGTGCACTCACGTAAGCCTAGGTAAAACACTCACACAGACTAAATCTAAAAGGAAAGCAAACAAGCAAACAGACAAACAAAGCTATCCATAATTCCTTCTCCTACTCACTTACTAAAAAGGACAAACTCTAGAGGTGAGCCTTCATCTGACTTTTCAAAGTATTTATTTCATACAGTAATATAAAATTTTACATGTTTAGATTATGAAACAAGAATCTACAGTTGTACAGTCCCCAGCAATAGAGACTTCCAGACTGTGTAATACACTTGGGAGAAAAGGATGTTGGTGTGTGAAGACAGTAGCCCAGGGGGCAAGAGTGGGGACTTGAGGTGATAAGTAGGTCACATTTGCAATTAAAGTAGACCTTAGATTTGTAGAGAAAAGCCAGGGATGCTGACAAAATAAAGTTGGAAAGAGCATGGCAATGATCTAATCTCTTAAATGTAAGTGAAACGAACCAAATGATTTTGCCTCCTATTTTACAAATTTCAAAACTAAAGAGTGTTAACTCCTTTTAATAACACAATTGAGTGTCTGCATATGCCTCTGAAGTGAACGCGACGCAGCCCAGTTTCTGCAGATTCGGGTTCAGAGTACTGGCAAAGGGTGTTTCCGCCCTCGTCTGCACTGCTTAATGACAGTGAGAGCAGCTGACTTCAGATGTGTCCTGGATTGTAAATCACTGGGTTGTTAACTTAACAGGGTCTATGCGCTGCCTTCGCATCCGCCGCACAGCACTGGTGCCCAGAAAATAGCTGGAGAATATGGAGTAATGTGATTGGCTCACATGTGGATAACTCCCTTTTCTGCATGAGGGATTTAGTTGGAAGATAAATCTATATGCATCAAAAAGAGGATAATTATGAACATTTAGATAACATCAAACAAAATGATTTACTTCTATGCTCTTCAGTCAGGGCATGAATGGAATGGAAAATTAAAACTTGTCTCTATAATCATAAATTATTCAACTTTGGTGACTTTCCTAGCTTTTGGTGATTTCAGGGGTTCTTATTTTAGTGTGGTATTGAAAGTGTCACTGTAGTTGTCTCCTCAGTGTTTTAATTAGTGCACTGGAGACTCTTCTCATTTTCTATTTCTCTCCCTTTCATTCTGGACAGGCTTTCACTGTGTATCCAAAGATGTCCTCAAACCTGAAGAAATCCAAGAAATCGGGCCTCAGCTTCTAGAGTCCTGGATTCTAGGCATGAGTCCTTGCTAGTATGTGTTTCCTGAAGGAGGGGATAGTGCCTATGTTACCATGTTTTATAGTCCTGCTGCAGAGGCACTAGCAACAACACAGTCCAGTGACTGTAGAGATTACTGTCTATGTGCTCAAGTAACGTGAGTAGTTTCTGCAGGGAGTGGGGAGTTGAAGTGAATGAGGTGCGAGGTGCAGATCTTTAAGCACTCACGTAGAAGGCAGGCACAATGGTGAGCACATATAATCCCAATGTTAAAAGAGAGGAGATGACGTCAGGCAGACCGCTCATTCTTGCTGGCCAGCCAGTATACCCAAGGGGTGAGCTCCTGGTTCCAAAAAAAGATAGAGTATGATTGCAAAAACACCAGATGCCTGCCTCTGCCTCCCCCAACGCAATTATTAAGCAATTATGTCTGCATAGTTTGTGATATTTTGAATAGATTCAACCTTCAAAGTTACACTGCCGGTTCCCAGCTTTGAACAACTTGTGAAGCTCAGGAACTGATTGATACAGGAAGAAAGCATAACAGTCATAATTAGGAAGAAAGGACAGCAAAGCCACCGGTGTTACACCTATAACAAACTGAACCTACAAAGAAAGCATGGGATGGTCCAGGTACACACAGCCAGTCCAGTTTTATTGAGCAGCTTTTCCTAGTTAGGTGTGAGTCTGCCAAAGGCACCTGGCTCCAGAAGCCTCGGCACTCATGTGACAAATGGTGTAGATTTAAGATTACCACAACCTGCAAATATATGAGTGTTATCAAACAGCACTGCAAACAGGGAAAGGAACATTTTGTCTTTTGTCTTAGCACAGAGAATCTAACCTTGGGCCTGCATATGGGCCCACCCCACATAGAATTGTTCTAGCTAAATTCTAAGTTTTCTGCCTACCCTCTAGACATTCCTGATTTCTGCACCATTATTGGAATCACAGAGTGAACCAACAAAACCAGGGAACCTAAGTGCAAATCAAAGGCCACACAGGTCAAGAGTAACAGGGTAATTTGCCAGTTCTCTCCAGGTGAGCCGATCTTGGTGACTTAGTGCCATGAATTCTGTTGTTCCTGCTGATTGGATGGAGAAAGCTCTCCTGCCCTTTTGTTCCTCCCGGGCTTCAAAATCCTCTCGGCAGACGCAGTGATATAAACCTGCATTTAAGTCCTGTGAACTTTTCTTTATAGACACAACTGTGAATTGTGCTCTTCCCGCATTTGTAATTAGAGGGTGAAGCAGATGGCAAAAGCTGAACAGAAAAAGGCGTCCATTAAAGCAACTTGCGCTGCCAAGAGATTGCTCATTCCAAGAACAGATTCAATTTCCTCCATGCGAAATATAGCAGCACACAGAGGCTTTGAAGAACGCTTGCTACTCAGAGCACACGATACAAGATCCCAACATTCACTGAAAAGTGAACAAATGATTTCTCCATCTTTTGAACAAAAAGGAGGCCTGTTGGTGGTGAGAGTTGAGGTTTGATTGGAAACTCTCAAAGATCAGTTTAATGAAAAATCATTACCAATCACATGAGAAACACGTTTGTGTGTTGAACATGCATGTGGGACGGTGATGGCCTGAAGATAGCTGTGTGTATTTGAGGCATCAAAAGGCGGGGGGGATGGTGTTCAAATGAGCATTCTGAAAAAGTCCCTCCAGGTTTGAATTGCCTTTGACCTGCTTAGCGACCTTGAAAAAATTACTCCACAACCCTGGCCTTCAGTTTCTTCCTGTGTCCTGCTATAAGCAACTAAAAATGTCAATCTCAGTGGTTTATGGTGGCAACTGTAACTGAGACTTTATTTGTAAGTAAAGAAAAGCATCTCATTTCCCCAATTTTATTTAATGTCATTTAAATAGACATGGATATATGTATATATCTATACACACACATACATACATATATATATATACCAGCTCTGGTGAGTTGTTTCCAGAAACAGACAACTACAATTTTTTTCCAATATGAAAGTGTAAATGGACTCTCCCAATATAAGATATATGTATATATAATTGCAAACCTCAAATTCTAAGCTTATAATTTTTCTTATCTGTCGTTTGTGTGTTCAACAGCTCTCCTGTCTTTAAGTAAGTAAGCAGTGTAAAGTATTGTCAGCATGAGAACACAGAAATAATCCTTCCGAATGGAAACTGCTCAGCTGTACCTCGTTCTGCACATCCTCAGCATGAGGGCATACATGCGTGTTCATATTTTAGTATTAACTGATGTTTTAAAATATTGATTTTTATTTTATATGGGTGAGCGCTTTGCTTGCATGTATTCATGTACCCCATGCGTGTGCTTGGTGCTTGCAGAGTCCAGAAGCAGGTGTTGAAGCCTCTGGAACTAAAGTTACAGGTGATTGTAAGCTACCACGGTGAACTGAACCCAGAGCTCTGGAAGGGCAGACAGAAAGCACTCTTCACTGCTGAGCCATCTCCATGGTCCCCTGCTATTTAAGCAATGGTATTTTAATGGTTTATTGGAGATCTGGTATTGTTTCTGAACAGAATGTTGAGGGGAATTGGTCTGGCTTGTTGGGAGCTTGTGTTTGACTACGGCAACTCTGTCCTTTCAACTTGACTTTCTCTGGAGCAGTGTACAGGGAAGCAAGAGAAATAAGCACAGGCTCCTGAGACCAGCTTCCAGGTTGGTAGAAACTGCAAAGTCTAGAATGCAGATATTCTGTCAGCGCGGGGTAATGTTACTCAAGCTCTTCAGCCATACTTTCATATTCCAACTCAGATGGTACCTCTGGACTTACCTTAAACCACTGCTGTCATGAAAACCATGTTAGTCTTCCATGTTTCCTCGGTATTCTGTGCTCAGTAAACATGCTCTCTGTCTCTTTTATTAAAGATTTAATCCCAAAGTACTTCAATGTACCTTACTTTGTTTATTCTAGTAGGGCCAGTAGTAAAAGCCTATGACGCAGCCCTTCTGCTCTTATTAGACAGCAGCTAGTTCACATTCTAGAAGTTCAGAACTAGCATCAGGATATCAGTTCTTACATCAAACACCCAGCTTAGTGTCAAAATAGGAAGAACAATAGCTCACATCTGCACATTCCTTCCTACACAGTGTTTAACACTTGTTCATATTCACATTGAGAACACTTGGTGACATTAGGGCTTAAATTTAGCCTTCAGAGCTAATGTGAATGACATATCAAAGCACTGTACATAATGTGGCTTAAAGTTACGTCAGTCTATAAAGTTAGGAATAAAGTAATCTGTCCTACAACACTGAGGTTCTAGTCTGTACATGACCAAGAATAAAAATATAAACATCAAAGAGAAGAATATTTCTACATAGGTGTTATTACACAACCAAGTTGACTAAAAATGTCTGAAAAATATTAAGAGGTCAGTGCTTTGATATAAAAAAAATCAATAATTTTATTCTGTTCTGCTGATCAGGCTTATGGTCTCAGCCACTTAGGAAGCTAAGGAAGGGGGACCTCAAATTCAGGGCCTTCCAGGGTTGTAGGGTGGCATCAAGACCAACATGGGTAATTTGGCAAGACCCTGTCTCAAAGTTCAAATGAAAATGTGGATAAAAGTCAGTGGCAGAGTACGGGGCCTAAGTTTAAATGCCACAACAGTTACATCTATACTAATGACAACTCCTTAGACTATGAAAAAGAAAATATTTCCACTCAAAGTAAGAATGTTAGGCATGATAATTGATAAGTAATAAAAATAAGACTTCCAACAACAGACCGAACAGGCCTTATACTAGAAACAGGAAACTTCATAGCTGTACTCAAAATAGAAAGATAAAAATACAGAAATACCAACAGGTGTAAATTCTCAACATGCTGATCTCTTCAGTCTTTAATGTGAATGCAAATGTCACGAACCTTCTGTTTGACTTTTACATATAACCTGAAAAACAAATTCTAAAATCTGTGTGGAAAAGAAAATGCAGAGGGTAGTAGAAGGGACTATGAGGAAAATAACAGGTGTTATCAGACACCAAATATGCTTGAGAAGCTCAATAAGTTATTAGTTGATATGTCTAATGGAGCCCAGCAGAAATGTGAATACTCTTTTGTGTACTAAATTCACCCATGTTTTTTTTTTTTTTTCCCAGATTATTCAACATTCACTTCTTGGAAAAACAGAACTGGATGGTTTTCTGATCATTTGGAAAATAAAAGTGGTGTTCTCTACCATTGAAGATTCCCCCCCCCAAAAAAAATGTGTTCCAAAGAAACATAAGACATAGCTCTTGTCTGTCTGTCTATCTATTGTAGGCTTATATTTTTCACCAAACTTACTTTATTTAGGGTTCTTAAGCACCTTTACCTCTCTTTCAACCTCCCAAACCCAAACCTTAGGTAGGATATTAGTAGGGAAAAGGGTTGTAGTCCTCTTTAATTTGCTTCTGGATAATTAGGATCAATGGGTCCTTAAGGAATTACCAGACATCAGGGTACCAGTCATTCAGTCCAAAGGCCAACACCAAGCAGCAAAAGCCAAAAGACTCAGTTGGATTGCCTGGAGAAGGTCTCTGGAATGTTTTCTCTGCGAAGCCAATTGTTGAAGTATGAAGATCAGCGCAGGAATGTAGATCCAAAACGCAATGTCTCACTCTGCCTGGACCTCTATATATCACCTCTCCTCAGAGTCTACACACGGATGCTCGCAGCTGGCGAAAGTCACAGCCTTTGCATGTGAGGGGTCACAACAAAACATCACCTGCCCTCTCACAAGCCAACCTGGGAAAAACATTACTTGCCCAGCTTGCAGCAAAACATCACATGGCAAAATTCAGTCTTCAAAAAAAAAACATAAATTTCCACTTAAATCAATCAGTCTATCTATCTATCTATCTATCTATCTATCTATCTATCTATCTATCT
>NW_026591816.1:5667673-5782914 GCF_907164565.1 Psammomys obesus | reverse complement strand
TCTATCTATCTATCTATCTATCTATCTATCTATCTATCTATCTATCTATCCATCTAACTTAAAAAAAGAAAAGCATACACATATATAAGGAAAATTGTCTGAACTTTAGAGCATTGAAGATATTTTTCTAAAACATACAATATATATATACATAAATATGACTGATATACCATTAATAATGCAATAGTCCTCAAATCAAGATACTATACATTTATAGAACAGATAGCTAACTAGTAAAAAGCATCACAATGTTCAACACATGAAAAGGATTAACAAATAAAGCATAGAAAATGTTAAAAGTTGCATGCATTAATTTGTTTTTCTCATCGTTTTGACAAAATATCCCACAAAAGCAACTTAAGGGAGAAGTGCTTACCGGCTTACCATGGCTCACAGTCTGAGGTGTCACCTGTCTTTGTAGGGGATATCAGAGTGGCATCAGTGTGGGCAGCTGGACACATTGCACCTACAGCCAAGAAACAGAAACACGAACGCTGCTGCTCTGTTGCTTGCTTTCTTGACCTGCTCAACCTGGGACCAGAGCCCACCAGCGAGCGAAAAGCTCACATTTCCGGTGGGGTGTCCCTTGTCCATTAACTCAACCGCAATATCCCCTCAGGCACATGCCCCGAGGTGTGTCTCCTCTAGATTATTCTAGATTCTGTCAAGCTGCAGTCATCATTAACCATCACAATGTGAAAAAAAACAAAACACACCCATAAAAACAAAACATAGTTGTTTACAATTATTTACAATTAAAATAAAAATTGAATGATGTAGTTTTTTTTTTTTTTTTTTTTTTTTTTTTTTTTTTTTTTTTTTTTTTTTCTAAGTGAAGGAGAGCAGGGGAAGAGCTACTGGAGAAAACAGAGGGACGGGTGGGAGACGGGGCTGGGGAAGGAAGGGTAGCAGAGGTGAGGGTAATCCAAGTATTCCTTATACATGTGTGAGAACGTCAGAAAGGACCTATAGTGTTGTACAGTTAACAAACACCTGCCACATGCATGTGATACGTAGAAGGAAAACTAAGTGACGAGACACGGTTCTCATTCAATAGCTAACACAAATTGAGGTGAAGCATTCAGGGTTATTTGGAGAATGAGGAGTCCTGGGCTGTGGGGTGAGTACAGAGGTGTAAGAATTCAGCAGGGCAACTGGACAGCTTCTTGGTAAACATTTAAAACGTTGACCATTTCATTACAGAATTTACACTCTCAGGGATTTCCCTGGAGAAATTTCCACACATTCACAAGGTAGTATGCCCTAAAATGTTCTCTGTATTGTTTAAAATAAAAAGCAAAAGAAAATAAAAGCAGCCTAAATAAATATTGAGATGAAAATTATCCCATCACACATTTACACCATACCATAGAGTTAAAAAAGGGGTGAAATTTATGGGGTGTTATTGAAATACATATAAAGCATTGTTTTGGAATGGGGGATACAACTTTCAGATGAATTTGCTGTTTGCTATGGTATAACTAGTATATAGTACACAGTATTCCATTTATAACATAATGCTCGATGCCTGAATAAGAAATGGAAAAATAAGCAGGAAATGGAGCTTGATGAGGCCTCGGTATGCTCTCAAACTGGGAATAGTTATCAACAGGCAGTTTTAAACTTCCTTTAAAAAATATATTAAGTGTATGTTCTTTGTACCATATAAAATAAATGATATACTTACATATTATATTTTATTTATTAATTAATTAAGCATATACTTTGTAAAATGTTGGAGGTTGGTCTGATGAGTGTTACTGGCCCTCAAGATCTGGTTACACCTATTGTTGTTTTGTAAACCTGCCTAAGACAGGTTGATTAAATGGCCTGTACCTATGCAGGGCAGAATGGGGTTGGCATGGCTAAGGTTTCCGTTCTTTTGGGTTCAAGAGAGAATCATAGGAAACAGAGGGACAGGAAGAGAGGAAGAAGGAGGATGCCACAATGGGTTAGTGTAGAGAAAAAGAAAATCACACCTTGGCTGAGAGGAAGGGCGTCAATCATGGCATGAAAAGCCACAGATTATGTTAGGAAGGTTGTTCTGAGGCTAGCCTTCAAGATCTGTTTAAACCTATCCTTGTGGTGTAAAAGTGCCCAAGTCATTATATCTGTTTAGTTGATTAAACAGCCTATACCTGGGCAGGGCAGAATGGTGTAGGTGTGGCTAAAGTTCTTGGGCTTATGACAGGAGAATCACCAGAGACAGATGGACAGGAAGAGAGGAGGAAGGAGGAAGCCATGATGGGTTAGCGTGGAGAAAAAAAATCACATATACATGGAGAAAGGACTCCAATAGTGGAGTGAAAAGGCCCAGATGTCTTCGATAAAGTACCATGGGATTATGGATGGAAGGTAGTTCAGATGTGGATGGTTAAGGAGGATGGCATTGGTTGGGGCCTGGGAGGTGAATGATGAGGTTACTGAGACAGCTAGTGTATATAAAAATATCTGCCTGGACCAAGGCAAATACAGCGATTATAAAATCTAACAGGTTTCTATGTCTTATTATTTATGCTAGTGGGTTAGATAATACAACTAGTGGGTTAGATAATACAATTAGGGCTAATAATAAACGTTATATAACCCAGCACTCATTTTTTTATATTTACAACAGTAATACGTGAGATACACAAGAATTCTTTTTATTGCATTAAGTGTAAAAATTTACGTATATATACAAGTTTTGTATAGTTTTATAAGGTAACATTTTTTATGAATGCAAATTGCTTTCATTCATAATTTTTAGTTTCCATTTATTAAGAATAGATGGCAGAGCAGCATCTCTGATCCCCAGTGATTAGGATGACCTGTTGAATGAAATGCTGCCAAATTAGGTCTTGATGTGGAATTGAGCTAAGAATGAGCTCTGCCTTCAACAATTTATGGCATAGAAATACATGGGCTGAACTTCCACTAAAGGTTGGTGAACATTCATTCACATCTCTCACCTTGATGACTCTAAAGTAAGATAGACACTAAAACCGGCCGCAAACTATTAATGTTTTCTTCCTGTTGAATTGCCATTAGAGTACAGTATCTCAAACTAGTAGTTGGGAAACAACTTAAACTATAACATTGGTGAATGTTAAAATAACAATAAATATTTGCTAGCTGCACAAACATTTTTTCCCCCAGTAACAGTCTTATCATGATGCTTTTCTTGAGCTCCTCAAATTTACTTTTGGTTTTCATTGTCTCAGTTTGATATTGAAATAGTGAAAATAAAGATTACATCATAGTCTTACAATGACAATATTAAAACAGTGCAGAGAGAAAATCCATAGTTAACCCTGTTACTTCTGGTATTGTTTCAAATATTTCTCAAAATAGTGAGGTATAGTAGTAAGTTTCAAAATTGGCATTTAAATTCAAATATTCTTGAGAAGACATTTCTTGTGCTTGAAATTCTGTTGAAAAGTTATTTTGTCAGATTGGCCACTTCTAAGGAAGAGCAGTTATTTTGTTAAGGTAAAGGTATTTACATTTTGGGGAAATGTTTTCTTTCCTTTGTAGGGAATGGCATAGGCATTTTAGACTACATTTGAACACTCTGATGATGGAATTTAACAGATATTTATCTGACTTGAGCAGGAGCAGCATCTTCTAGCCATGCTCTGGTTTCCTAGGATCACCTCACCATCAAATTGTGTTTAGTTGGATGAGCATTAGTTGACACACCTACTCCCTATAGGGAGGGTTTGGAGCTGCAGCATCTGACCCCACAGAGGAATATTCAGGGAGCACGGGCTTCAGTTAACAGATACTGACATCACGGGGACTTTCAACTCACTTCTTTAAAAGATAAATATCTTTAAAACTTTCTTAAAAGAGCATGTTGATGAACTGGCCAGCAATAGCAAACTTTGCAGTAAAAGGAATGTCAGCTGAATTCTGATTCTATCTTCAACAATTGTATGATGGTGAGTAGTTTCCCTTAACTCAGAATCAAGTCCCTAAGTTTCTGATAACAATAGCCCCTCAAGGTTATCATGCATCTCTGTCTCTTCAGGTTTCAGCAACAAAAGCCCATGGATTAGGTCTTTAAAGCAATAATTACTTCTCTCAGAGTAGTCCAAGGTCAAGACACTGGCAGACTCAAAATCAGTTGAGGGCCACTTCTTTATTGATAAATGAATATTGTGTCCCTGTGTTCTTACAAGAAATAAGGACCAACCTGGCTCCCTGGTGCACACCTGTGATCCCAGCACTCTGGGAGGCAGAGGCAGGTTTGAGGACAGCCTGGTCTACAAAGAGAGTGGAGTACAGCCAAGGCTACACACAGAAACTGTCTCAAAAAAATACAATAAAAAACAAACAAACAAAAACAACAAAACTAAACCAAACCAAAAACAAAACAAAACAAAACAACAACAACAAAAAAAAACAACTAACCAACCAAACCCAACCAAAAAATAAATAAATAAATAAAACAAAGCAAAAGAAATAAGGGGCAAGTCCACTCTCTAGAAACTTTTCTAAAAAGGCACTAATAGCATTATTGGCAGCTTCACCCTTCCTGACAAAACTATGTTTATGTTTAGCATACTCTATGTTCTTGTTGTTCCTGGAAATTCCCCAACCGTAAGCACAGCTGGCTCTAATCACAAACTTTACTCAGGACCAATCAAATTAAAGGTCAGATAGAACTGCTTCTCTAGATAGCGAAGTCAGAGATGACTACCTGTTCCACTGTGCGCCTCAACCTCCCAACCCATGTGAGGTAATTGCAGTTTTTACCCTTTAAATATGCAATATGCCTTCACCTCAAAGACATGGCTCAGGTCCCAAACTGACTGCCTCCCTGAGCTCAGAAAATAAAGCTTTCCTGTTAAGCAACTGAAGTGAGTTTTCTCTGTTTCCACCTGGAACCCAACAAGGGAACGGAGTGGGGCGACTGAGTGTTGAGTCACACTGTGCTGTCACCTGACCCAGAAACTATGCCATGAAGAGGAGATGGCACGTCATTTCTGATTCACGCTTCTTAGACTCGCACCGCATGCAGCATCACCAGCCCTTTATCTCTGACTTGACGTAGCACCATCTCCTGTGCTCTCTTTGCTAACTCGTAACTGTAGAGTCCCAGTCTAGTTCTTGGACTTCAAAGTGTTCAACAATGTTAGCTCTCCCCACTCAGGTATGGAACCCTAGCAGGGTCAATCACATGAGGACAAAAGTGTGGCTTTTATCTTCCTGATAAAAAGCGTTTCTGATAAAAAATAAATAAATAAGAAGGGGTCAGACTAACTAACCTATACACGAAATTGTCAGTTTCAAGTAAACTGTCACTGATTTCTATTTACTGAAAAAGCTGTCAGAATCATTGGAATATTAGGGACCCAGGTTGCATTAATATTTTCCTCCAACCAGAAAACTTAAGTAATAAGTAAAGCATTTTGGGTGGAGAAGGACAGGGCAGGTGATAAAGTCTTATAAGTGTGAGAACTGCATTCGATCCCCAGAGCCCATGCTAAAAGCTGGTCATATGGCACACTTGTAGCTTCAGTGCAGAGAAGGAAAAGACAAATGGAGCCCTGGAGCTTGCTGGCCAGCCAGCCTAGGCCAGTGAGAGACCGTGTGTCAACATATAACAAACAGGCAAAAGATGGATGTGGACTGAGGAGCGCCGTCAGAAGTTCATTTCTCCATATTCATGCACGCACGTGTGCACTTTCATCTGCACGAACACAAACATTCACGCATGAAAATGACATAATTGTGAATTCCAATTCGATCAAGTGAAAAACCTCTTTAAAAGGTGAATGTTAACACCAAGATGGAGATTGTAATTACAGTAAGAATTCCAGCTCTCTGAACACCTCTACCACCTTTACCAAAAACTTAAAAAAATAATTCTTAATTTCCTTAGGAAGCAAATTCTGATATGAGCCATAAAACTTGATTCCATCTGACCAAACAAGAGGGCATTTATAATTCGTGCATGATCTATGGAATATATTGATATTGGACAGAGCATAGTAATGCTTTATAACATTACACTTGCTAAGATTCATTTGGGGTTTGTGTGTAATTTATGACTTTTGGGTACTATGTAAAGCTGAGAAATATATGATTAAATGAAATCCCCCATTTTGGCGGAGAATAGTTTGATCTTCATTGGAATCCATTTCTGAGTCCTTTTAAGGGGAAGTTTGGCGATTTTATTTCACAACACAGAAGACCTTGACAATCAAAGTAGAAAAATTTAAGCCAGTTGGAGAGTGAGACCTCAGTTCTGAGCAATGAGTGCACAATACCAAATTAGATATTTGTCCTTCTTTTCCCCCACTTGTTTTCATTTTTCTTTCTTTCTTTCTTTCTTTCTTTCTTTCTTTCTTTCTTTCTTTCTTTCTTTCTTTCTCTCTCTCTCTCTCTCTCTCTCTCTCTCTCTTTCTTTCTTTCTCTTTCTCTCTTTCTTTCTTTTCTCTCTTTCTTTCCTTTCTTTCTTTCTTTCTTTCTTTCTTTCTTTCTTTCTTTCTTTCTTTCTTTCTTTCTTTCTGAGGAGCGACTCTTGGGTAATAATCTACTACCACTGCATTAGGCAGAGACAAGAACTATTGTAGCCCAGCCTTCTCTTTCACCCACTATGTCAGTGAGGCACGCCTTTGTTCCTGCTCTCTCCTAAGTGCTGGGATTAGAAGCCTGTGCAACCCCAGTTAGCTTCAAATGGTAATTCTTGGAGTTTTTGTTTATTGTTCTGCAAATATGTTTACATTATGTTCAAAGCCTATGATAAATATCTTAATCAATGAGCTACTCATTACTACTGAAATTCCTTGTCTGGAAATTATATACAATCAATACCTGTTTACAATTGATTAGGCCTAAAGCAGACAGTGATCCATGGCCGAACAAATCGATAGGCTGGCTAGTTCTGTACCTTCTAGGGTTGGACTTCAGATCAGCTGCCATCTCTACTTTTCTCTCAGGGATCTGAAATTACGACATGATACTTAAGACCATGGAGACTGAATCTAGAGGGAGCCTGTGTTATGAGATGGGAGAATTGTGGCCAAGCAATCCCTGAAAGTGAGGAGAAAGCAGCAGTCATTTCGTGGAGACAGTAGTTCAATGAGACAAAGAAATCAGGTGCCAGGAAAAGGAAGAGCCGTTAGCTCATTGCCGTGGCTCCCTTCCCTTGCGTCTCTTCTCATCCCACGTGGGTACTAGGGCCCTGCTCAGCTATGCTTCTCTCTAAATGAGTCCTAACCAAGTGGTGTCATGGCTTTAAGATATTTATAGTAGAATCCAATTTGTTTATCTCTGCTAGGAATTAATGTCATGCTAGAAAAAAAATAGCTTATTATTTAGAGCTGTTTAAAATCTGGGGATGACAGTTTAGGTAAATATTAATTTATTTCTCTTTCTCTTAGAAGACAATCTTATTTCTCTGTCTAGTATGCAAGTGTTTATAGCTAAAGCTTGCATGTGTGTAAGAGTCAGCCCACGGGTTTGGTGTGGAAGTGGCACGCTGTGATTAAAGCTATAGAAATGCTTTCCTTTCTCATATTGATGGTGACTGTTAGTGCCAGGTGATCTCAGAAACCAGGAGATTATGTCATTGTCCTCATCAGTCTGAGTCAGAGGGAAGCAGGAATGCCACATGACCCATCACATAAAAGTCTCACCCAAGTCTGAAATAAACATTATCATGTTTGTTTCATAATAAAAAATAAAAGTCCACTGAAACCTGAGTGTTTATTTCTAGCACTGGCCTAATAATTAATAAATCTCTAATCTCCAAGTATAGATAATGCCAACTAATTTTACCATTACCCAGCCTGCATTTTCTCTTGAAAATATATTTGAAAGATAGATCTGGAGAAAGTGTATAATGTTATGTTGAACAAATAAAGTATTGAATTGTTTATTCCAATTTATTTGCAATAAACATTTTTCTGTAATTTGAAACACATTTTACAAATACAATATTGTTTAATGGAAGTGATTTCAATTTCATGAAAAACTGTTTTTTTTTCTTTCTCATTTGTTTGTGTTTATGAGATATCATTAAACCATGGTTAAGGGCAGATTGTTTCTAGACGTGAGGTGTCCGCTAAAGACGTTGTGTGTGAAAGATGTGACAAAGCCCAGAGCCAAGTGATGACCCGTGTATGTCTTACATCTTTTGAAGTTCTGCCTTATGCCATCTTTTTGTTTGCTTGTGACAGGTTCTCCCTATGTAGCCCAGAGGATCCTGGAACTTCCTGTACAGTCCAGGCAGACCTTGAATTAGTGTCAATCTTCTTGCCACAGTTTCCAGAACACTGTGCTCACATGTGTGAGCCACTATAGTGCAGCTTCCATAGGCAAAATTATTTATCCAAATTATATATATATAATTTGTTTTCTTGTTTGTTTTTGGTCAAAAATATCTGCAGGTTGATACCAACATGTGTCTTTCTCAGAGCAATGCTCTTTGTGACGTCATTGCTCATTCTAACAATTGGCTTTCAGTCTTTGGATTGGGGTCTATTCTCTGATAACCTACAGCTGCTTTTACGAACATACGAAGTAGACTATGGTTGCTAGGAGAGATCAGGGAACTTCAGCAAGAAGCTCTAGTCCCTGCCAGGGCTCTTTCCTTTAAAGGTCTCACATTTTTTCTTTCTGCGGGATCTGCCGTTGGACTGTGACCAGTTCAGTGGCACATTAGTGTCGTATTATCAGAGAGTCATTTGCACTGTTTTCACTGTTCAGTATACCTAGCGATCAAAACCAGTCCTTCTAACAGTTCAGACAGTAACATGTTTAAGTTCTAAGCAAAGTGACTTCGCAGTGGTTCTGTAACATCTGGGTTTTTACTTATTTCTTCACAGTTCATTCTCTAAAACACTGACCTGTGATTCTGAAAACACATAGGCTTACCAAATTCCTCTTTGAATAGCACTCACACAGACAATTTTTCAGGAAATTTATTTGTTGAGTATTTTTATCATTAATGTTTCTACATTCAGCAAAATAACGAGTTGTTCAATTTGGGGGATAATTTCATATATGAAAATTGTTTATGAGAAAACACCTTCCCTGAAAAGAGTCAATTGGCCTTTGGACCTTGGAAATTACTGTTTATGGAGCTGGGGGTGACTAAGAAATGAAGAGCCCCAGTGCCCTGCAGAGGATCTAAGTTCAGTTTTTCACCCATATCGGAGGATCACAATATCCTATAATCAGTTCCAGAGGATCTGACTCCTTGGGCACTGAATTTAGATAGACATATCCCCACATTGACACATATGCTTAAAAATAATATAGCATGGCAAGCTATACTCTTGGGCGCAGTAGAGGCATGCATGATGTGGGACTAAGCAACGCTTTTCAATCGGCCTTCAATTCTATAAGCAAGAACTCACGTCTGATACTGTTAACTAGGCAAAGAGGCCTGGATAACCAGCCAACAGGTCCTAGAGTAGGACTTACTACTATGGCTCTGCTAAGTGGACACAGTAGCAAGCTACCTTCTAAGTTCTTATCTTTATACAGTAGGTGGCAATTAGTACAGACCCCAGCAACTGGTCAGAGAGTAAGAGACAGTGGAGTTCTCACTTCTAAACGGGCCATTTATCTCTTACTCCTTCCCTAAAGGCCCTGGGATCATTGAGGAAGAGCAAAGGGAGGAAACATCTGCAGAAAAACAGTATTTGCTGGGCAGGACAGGGCAGTTAGACATATGAGCTCATAGAGCCTGGGACTACATCCACAAGACCCAGCCAGCTCACGTCTTCGTACAGATAAGGAGGAGACTCAGCGAAGTCCTACCCTGACTGATTGCTGGCTGCCAGCAGTGGAAGAGTCAGCTCTCTTCAGGAACACCCCCCCCCAAAAGGCTAGGTATGCTTACATCTATGTCCATACAGACAGCACAAAGTGGGGTCAGGAAAGATGAGTGATGGTGGGAGTAAGGGAGGAATTGGAAGGGTGTAACGAGGGGAATTTATTTTACATAAATTCATTGTATGCACACATTGGAATCAAAGGATAAAAAGGAGGTTATAAAACTTTAAAAGAAGTCATAATTTCAGTATTACCAAGTGATGAGCTCAGGTGCAATGCAGGCTATCTTTAAAACCTTCTGAGGCAAAGTCTTCCACCCATAAACAACATTCTCTGTTGGTGACACAAGTGATCCTGAAGGGTCCAATCAGATTTTCTTTAAATAGTTAAATTTCTCATACCTTAGAGAACATGAGTATAGAACAGAATCTTCAACCACTTGTATGAATATAAACAGGAAACTTGGTATGTCCATATTGCTCTTAACAGTGTCTCCTTCCTCATCCAGTGAGATGGAGTGACATGGCATGATACACGGAACAAACAGTTTAGAAGGAAAGTCAGTTTACATCCTCTTTCTGCTAGTTGCTAACTATGGATGTGTACTTGACCTCTGAGGCTCAGTTTATCCTGGGAGGGGTTATACACTAACGTGTTATGTGTTAACTATGTAGATCTTTCTGAATGGTGAATGAACAAATATTTTGTGAGACATGAAACCATGTGCTTTATTTAATCATATGTATTAAAGAAGCTAATGTATCTCCACAGAACACAGTGGAATTTATTTATGAGATGCAAAAACAAAATAAAACAAAAAAACCCTCCCATTTGGTCAGAATACATTGCAGGTTGCAGGGTTCATTTGCAAACATTACGACTTGCCTCAAGATTCACATTACATTAAAAAAAATTTGTAAGCTAATTTATTCACACTATATTTTAAACCATTAGAGAAATAAATAAAAATGTTCTTTCTTATGTAGTAGTGTGTTCTCAGTGGTGCATTGGAGAGCGACATAATCCCAGGGTTAGACCATGGCCTTTAGTTTATTTTATCTTTTTGTAGTGTTGGAGCCTCGAATGGGTCATTTCAGAAAAATGTTTCTGTGATAAGCAAAGGGGGAAAACGTGGAAGAATGTTACAAGGCTTCCTCCCAGCTTGACTGCCTTATAAACAAAGGTGGAAAGAGGACTTTTATGTTACAGCTTGGGGGAGGGGATGCTATTGAGATGGTTTCAAGAAAAGAAATGGCCCACAGAGTCTGGCCTTTGATCCCCAGTTGGTGGTGTTGTTGGGGGTGTTTTAAGTGATGAAGCCATAGAGCAGGAAGTACAACAGTAGGGGTGGGCTGAGAGATAGAAAACCACTCACCCCTTCCTGTTTGCTTTCTCTGCTTTGTGGTTAAGGATGTGACCCCAGCAACCAAGATGCAGAATGCAGATGACCACAGGTTCAAGGCCTACCTCAGCTATCTAGCAAGACTCACTCACAAAACAAAGCACCAGAGGCCAAGATGGGAGATGAGAATGCAAGCAGGAAACTCCATTTGTTATGAATTTTCGCCAGCTCACACTCCTGAAAATAATGATATAATTTGCCTTATTAAATGGGAACATGGAAGAAACATTCCCAAACCCATATGCCTAACTAATTGTATCTATTTAGAGAAATTGTAATCTAGGAATGAAAAATCTTTTGGTTCCTTCCAGCTACGTGCCACATTTACAAAAAATCATTTATACAAATGACTCTGCATGCTGTAAATGACCAAGATCATTACGACCTAATTGCAATCATTATCATTATCTAATGGCATTTCTGAAAGAGACCACCTGCCCGTCTTAGCAGACTCACAAGTGATGGATTGGTAAGTAGATCATTATGTTAGGTTGCATTTGAATAGGTTAAGGATTTAATTTGGAACTGAAACCAAAGCAAGCTTGATAACACTTTCCTAAAAAGAAAACATTCAGAAAAAGATTAAAAAACTGATATTGAAATTTTGCAGGTTGACTTTATTCAAACTTTTATTCAGCTGAGTCGACATAAGAAATGCATCAGATAATGCAAGATCTCTGTGAATTTTGACTGGAAAAAGTGGTACACAGAAAGACTGAGTAATTAAGTAGACAAATAGAGCGTACTGACAAATATAAGTGGACTTTTACAGTAGGAAAGTACTTACTATTAGCAGAGAGGCTCCCTCTGAAGGATGTGAAGATACATTACATTGCTAGCATTAATGGCTAGCTGGACCATTATTGGACAGCCAACAAACCAGTCACTCAGGGGCCAACTGAGAGACATAGCTGCTGACCCAAGAAATATTAATCCTTCTTTAAAATATTAGGTTAAATGTACAAATGGGAGCCCAGCTTAATCAGACCAAAGGAATTCATTATTGAGTAGCAGAAGCAACATTTTTCCTCTTTTGCCCTGCCACACAATGCTTGCAGGCCGCTGAGTGAAGACTGTATTTAACTGCTGTTTCTGCCTAAGCGAAAGTAGACAGAGCAAAATGGTTATTCCACTGAACATGCTGGGAGCAGTCAGGAACGCTCTCAGCCTCTGAGTTTTCAAACATATTTAATGGTATGGTGAATATGAAATAATTCCCTCTATGCATCAACATGACCTTACAGCAAAAGATGCACAAATTTCTGTGTAACAGAAATTCTCACTGCCAACGGTGCTCCGTTGAACTCCTTGCTCAGGAACTTACAGGTACAAGCTAGGAGGTGAGAGGTTCACTTTTCCCAGTGGCTATACAGACATAGAGAACAATGAGTCAATGAAAATACATGCTCTAAGGTTAATTTTATTAGAAACTTAAAAATATAAATCAGAGTTTATATACATTACTAATGTATCTATTCTCAATTATAAAAGAATGACCTATTATCAAAATCTGTAAGATAATCTAAGGATATAGATAGACTTAAGGAAAGAAGACATCATAAAAATTCTTAAAGCTTTGAGCAAAAGTAATAACTAAAGGGAATTGAATGAAAACTTACCCGTATCAGAAGTATAGTGGCTGAGGACACCCTTTCGTGGTAGCATGGCAGAATACTTACCTAGCTTCTGTGTCATTTAACACACAGAATGAAGAATGCTGGAGAATCTTCCAAAACCACATATGACAAATTATCACTATTTGAAAGAACAATAACACGTGATGTCAAGCAAAAGACCCATTCTACATAAATAGATTTATGCTTTATGACAAAAACTTGGAATATGAAATTACAAGGTGAGTTAATCCCAATAAGGGTCGCCGTAAAGACTTTGGGCAGTAAGATGATCCTTTAGGTTGCTGATTTAGACATTGCTATCTTCTCCACTCTTCCTGTGACTCCCATCATTTCAGTGTCCTGAACTGCACCAGCTTTAAATAATCTCTGATGTTATGTGATTTAATCTTTTCTATGAGCTGCAAATCTGCCATTTTTGTTCTGGCCTGGCCAGAGAGCAATATTTCTCCTAGAGAGCAAATATAAATTATGAGTTCAGGAAGGAGAGAGAGAGAAAAAAAGAGTAATTGACAGATGGATATGATTGATCATGATAAGGCACACAGAAAAATTAGCACTTCCCACAACACACTGGAATGTTCAAAAAATGTGAGCGTTATTCATGATTAGATGAAATGAATTCATCCTTAGGAACTTCATTAACTTGTGTTCTAAGAGGCCATTTAAAAGGCATTGAAATAATATTAAATTAGATTTCATGAATATTTATTAGACTAGTCTGTACATTTGAATACACATGCTTGAGTTAAAGTGATTTCAGTAAATCACTTTTATTTTTTACATCATCAACTCAAAGCTCTTTCTCAAAGTTTGATTCCAGATCCTGCATGTCTGGGTGGGCTATGTATTCATTCTTATAGCTTTAAGAACAATGCAAGAGTAAAGCTATACTGTATACATAATTTTTAATTTGATAATGAGTGTAAATGATGACAAAATATAGCTATGAAATTCACTCTGACCTCTTATTCTTATAAATATATGCATAGCGTAGTCAGTGTTTATGAATGTGACAGAAAAAAATCACTAAGAAACTAAGTAGTAACAACAATAAAAATTATGCACAGACACATACACACATGTATATGAACTATATTCTAGTAGGTAAAATGAAAAGGAAGTTTTATATGGAGGAGTATAATTGTAATCATGGTAATGTAACAAAGGAAATATTAAACAGAGCAGACACACAAGCACTGCTGTCATTGAGCTGTCTGTGTAGACTGACTAGATAAAATACATACTGATTATCAGTTTTGTACATACTTTGTTAATTCTAAGAACTTTACTTCCAACTTTAAAGATACATTTAAGACTTCAAATCATGAGCTAACTCTAAATGTCTATTCATTTTAACATGTAGACACACTGAGATGAAAAAGGCAAATGCTTTTGAGATACAATTTCCTGAGAGAGTTTTCCCCCACCTTTTCAGTTATTCACTGGCATAAACTCAGTTTGAGACTGTCTATATATGCAATGGCTGCTTTTGGAGGTACTGCAAAACCCATTCCCCACTTGCTATAACTGGTATTGTGGATGGACAGATTTCAACATTTGCTAGGATCCACGTTGGGAAAATCCACAAAGTGATGGCTGACTTAAGTCCAGTTCAATCACATAGCTTTACCTACTCTTCGTTGCTTCCTGTCTCCGTGAAATGTTCTAATTTCTAGAAACTACAGTAACTTCTACTTCCTTTCCTCTCCTTTTTTATAGCAATTTGTTTCAAGTCTGTTGTTACTTGCCTCAATGATGACATTTTGTTTATCTGTCTATGTGTGTTTGTTTAGTAGCATGGAGGTGGGGATGGAAAAAGAATGAGAATACAATTTGTTAGTCTGACAAACTGTAAGTCACAGACATGTTCAGACAAGCATATAAATAATTTACAAGGAAATGACCTGTTACACACTGTCCCTTCATCTGAACACAAGAGAAGCATATTAAAGAGAGCAAAGAAGAACAAGAAACCAGTGACATACAAAAACCTGATAAAACATTGTTCATCATGATTTATCTAACCAACCAAAGCCCAATGCCCACAGTCAGGTTGTAGATATGTTTTTTCAAATCCTCAAAAAGTGAATAATATTTCTCAACTCTATGCCATTCCCAAAGACACTTGGACAAAATAATACAATAGACAGTAGTTTTTGAAACTGATCAATGCAAGACTTGACAGTAAGACTTCATAGAGAACTGAATGATTTTGCTTACTCAATCTGAGGATTTGATTACTCAATTTGATTTATTTGAGAATTTCAGAACACTTGTATTTTATTAAAGCTGCTTTAGAACAGGAGCTGAGGAGGTAACTCTGTGGTGTGTTTGTGTGCAAGCATGAGGATTTGAGTTTCATCCCCAGAACCCCATGTAAAAGGAAGACACAGAAGCATGCCTTGCAACTCTAGTGCTGGACAGGCAGACAGGAGGACCCAGGATCTTGTTGGCTAGTCAAATTGGTGAGTTACAGGTCCAGAAAGACCCTCTCTCAGTAACTAACTAGGGAGGGAGAATGATACCCAATGTTGATCCCTGACCTACACACACACAAACACTCACGCAGACATGCAAACATGCATGCACAGAAATGCACAGGCAAATGCAGACACATGTGCAATAATATACACATACACACATGTATGCGTGCCTGAGCATACATATATACATGCTTCACAACAAATTGAAAATGCAAAAATTTCGTAAACATTTCACAGTATTTTCTCATACTAATGAACTTTCCTTAAAAAAAAAAATTGTTTTGGCTATGCTCTGGTTTGGATGTAGCTTGTCTCCCATGGGCCTATGTATTTGAATGTTGGGTCTCTAGCAGTGTTCATGTTTGAGAAGTTGTGGAGCTTGGGAGGTCAGGCCTAGCTGGAGACCTAGTTTGTGACCTTTGTGCTCACAGCCTGGCACTTCCTCCTGCACGACTCTGCTTCGTAATCATTTAGGTGTCATCAAATTCGTGCCACTGTAGCAGACTCCTGTCACACCTTTCCTGCAGTGATTGTGTATTTACCCTGTAACCATGAAACTGCTTAAGCCAGATAGTCCATCATGGCAATTAGGAAAAGAACTAATGAAAAAAATTTTTTTTTGCTTGCATTTTTCTCTCCAGGTGCATACATTTAGAATGGTACAATAAAGGTTTATTACTTAATTTAACAAATATTTTTTTTTTGTCTTTGAAACACGAAGAGCCAGAGTTCAGTTCTACAGCTAGAGCGCAGTCCACACATCAGCGATAAAGCTACTACTGCACTTTCCAGCCCCAATTCCAGTTGCTCATTAGGAGATACACTTATTCCTCCTAAAGGCTTAGTTAAAGCGACTCTCTGTTTTAAGAATAATGGAAAAATAGCTCACATCTGAGAAAATGGCCTGTATTGCTATAACAGAAAATTAAAGAAAGGCAGGACTCAGCTTGCTCACATTCCTCCGCTTTTTTTTATAGCAAGTAGCTACATAAAAGAATTCTTGTTTGCGTTTAATTGAAATCAGGAGAATGAAGAAAGGGAATGGATGGATGAATGCTGACCAGAAACAGAGGTGGGAAACATTTTTCTTTGAAGGTTGGTGTAGTTAACGAGTAGACAACTATAATTCAAACAACGTAGCTGAGGCAAAGGTGCACAAACGGCGGAGGACCGGAATATGTGCAGCAATGGTGTTTGTCTGAAAACCTCTCCTTGCTCTTCCCCGTTCATTAAAACTGGAGACAGACCAGGTAGGGCAACGGATATCTACTGGGGCACCAAAGTTCTGATCATTAAACCTTGCACAGATTGAGGTCATGGGAAGGTTAAGTAGTAAAATGGGAGAAAATTAACTTGTCAGTACAAGGCCATGAGGCTGGCTAGTGAAGGTGGCGAGGTCCCCTGGTGTGGATGCAGCACACTGACTCAGAGGTGTGCCTAGCAGGAAGGAGGTCACGCCCCCTGAGAGTTCATGACAATCATCTGACTTAGCCACCAGCCCAGGGTCAACGCAGAGTTTTCCTAAGTAATACCTCAAACAGGGTGTTCTCTGACAGGGCGTGTATATGAGGATAAATTCCAGTCCAGTGCATTCCAGGAATGGTTTGTTTCCTGTGGAATGTGTTTAACTAAGCAGCAGGAAGTAGAGACCCACAAAATACCTGCTACACCACTACCAAGTCATAGGGAGAAAATACTTGTTTTCGTGTTTTATAGTGCTGGCTCTTGAATTTATTTCAGTTATGATGATAATTTATTTTCATGTTCCATATTTAAATGTCTTATTAGTGATGAAAATATATATATATATATATATATATGTACATATGTATATATATCTCACAACCTAACACATTTGAGATTTGCACAAAAGCAAAAGTCTGACAATGTAATTTCAGAGATTCAGGCTATGGGAGATGGATCATTACACATATTCCTGCTGGTCAGAAACTAAAACTTACACTGTTATACTTAGAGTGTGAGACCCCCTAAGAGACTACCAGGAACACAAGTCGGATGCAAACAGGAGGGCTTTATTTAAGCTTAAGCTGGGGCTGCCACCTTCCCTGACCCAGCAGGTTAGAAAGTGAGGCCCTGAGTCTCAGGAGGGCAGAACCTCAGTCTCAGGAGGGAAAAACTGCAAGCCAGCAATTTCCAAGCCTTGGCATTACAGGGAAGGGAAAGATTGGGGTGGGGGGTATCAGCAATCGAGGTGACCTTTAGGTTGATTGTTCCCAGTCACCTGGTCAAACCACAAGATATATATGTGATAGCCTGCTGGGTGGAGGACCCATTAACACATTCTGTGTACCCAGGACACCCTGCGGGGTGGAGGACCAGGTGGTTTTCTTGGAGCCAGAAGGTGGGGGCCAAGCCACTCTAAGGACAGTCAGCTTATGAAAGAGTCTGAGAAACTAAATGGAGTCAGCCCTGTTATTTTTAATTCCTTCATTTCCCCCTTTTTCTGGTTACCAGGGAGGCCAATCTTGGGCTCCTTAGAGATCTGATAGCTGAGTGTTGTGTTGTTGATATTGGGATCTTAGTACCATTAACTGAATTGAACAGTTCCCAATTTTTGTTTTATATATTGCAATGGCTGATTAGGAATGCAAAGCCCAAAGGTTAACAGCAATAGCAGAACGAGGAGGGGTGTTGTTACGGTGGAAACCTATGCTGCTAACCAGGGGAAGCATTCAACCATGTTTGGAACCAACTTTGGGACTGTTCTTGTTCCTTTCTTCTCTTTTCTAGGCATTCTCGTACTTTGACCATAGAATCTTTACCTATGCCTGAGTGATTCATGTAAAAACAGCACTCTTCCTTAGGGGCTGCACAAAGCTCCCCTTGCTGTAGGAGTAAGAGGTCTAATCCTCTTCTATTCTGTAATGCAACTTCAGCCAAAGAGGATAAGGAGTCCTGCAAGTGGGAGATGGCAGTCTCTAATCGACTGATGGCCTCATCTATAGATTCCCTAAGCTGGCTATATTGTCAGTCTTGGAGTACCAAGGATTCCTGTTCCAGACCCTGCAGCCCCTAACCCCAGGATGGCAGCCACCATTAAGGTAGAGAGGGGTTTCCTTTTTGCTCTGACTTACAGGTCCATTAAGGTTGAGGGGGAGTCACAGAAGAATGGAAAGTCTTCCCCATTGTGATAGGTTAGACGGGGGACTAGCTGCACCAGGATGCAGAACTGGCCAGAGGACTGTAACAGCTGACCCTGGGCACGACTCAGGGAGTCAATCCTGTCGAAAAAGCCCATCAGGTATTGGCGGGAGGGATCAGATTTAGTCTTCTCAAAATCTGAGAGCCTCCGGGTTAGATTACAGAATCTTTATATTTCTCAGCAACATCACCTGTGCACATTCCTGTTTCCTGGCCTTCCAGAGTGTGAGTCTGACAGAGGAGGGTTGCTGCCATCTACATAGACTACAGTTATCAGAGAAAAGTATAGTCGCCCATGGTGGCAACACCATCATAATAGGGGGTTTTGCACTGTAGCATAACTAACAGGACTGGGGTAGATCAGGCCTAGACACGTTAACGGCTTGGTAAGTATGTACCATAAGATTCCATAAGGGTATTGGTGTCCTGAGTGGGCAAATGAGAAGTGGGTTTTGCAGTGCCCCTGGTTGTAGGAGTTGGTTTAGGTTTTGGTGTAGCCATTGAATTTGTGGGGCCCTTGGGCTTTGAAGCTGTTTTGGGTACTGTTTTGGGACTAGGACTGGAGGTTCAGTCCTAGTCCCCAAGGAGTGGTCAGGAATGGCCCTGATGATTCCTCCATTGTTGTAGCTATGTTTGTACAGTCAGATACCAACATTTTTACCTTTTTCCCAATTGTAAGATTTTCCTAGCTCAGTAAAGGTCACCTTGAGTTGGTTACAAGTCTGCTTGGCTTCCTTTGGTGGAATCACTCCTATATAATCACAGATTGATGCAAGATCCTTCTGGATAGCTACTAAGGCCTCTGGCTTTGGTTGATGAAGCCAGGGGTCCTGAGTTTCACATCCCCAACTAGCACAGAAATAGTCCCCAGACAGTTGCCCACATATTCACTTTTGCCAAGGTGGGTCATCATAAGTTGAAGGACATACATAGTAAGAAATTTTCCTACCCTCAAAATACCTATCCCTGCATTGAGGATGATTAATAAGAGATCAAAGCTAAGCTCGGGAATCCAGATTCCATGGGGAACCACCTTTGAGAAGCTAGTAATAACTGTTCTATAGTCAGCCTTAAGCCTCCAGGTGTGGTTGTCAGGGGTTAGGGTTCTGGTCAGCAGTACATACAGTTACAAGTCCCGAGCTAAGATCTGGCAAAGCTGAGTTTTAAAGGGTTGTTTCCACGGTGAACTTTGCATTCTGGCACTGTCGGATTCAGAGTCCTCTTTGGAGGAAAACGGGTTAGCTCATCTGGCATGGGTGTAACATATCCATAAGGTGATCCCATCCACCTTAAGAGCTGTTGGTGTGGTCATCAGAATGATGTCAGCTCCTTTCCATCTGGGCTCGAGTGTGCTTGGTGAAACTTCCTCACGTAGACCCGGTCTCCTGGTCAGAACTTAAGTGGCTCTGGAACTGGGCCTGCTTCACAAAGGATATGCAATTTAGGACAAACATGCTTATGAGCCCATTGGGTTGCTCTGACTCTGAATAGTAAGTCATCATCTTCTAGTTCTGCAATAGCTGCCGACTGCAGGTTAGGAACAATGAGAGCTGAAATGTCATACATGATCTCAAAGGAGGTGAGCCCCATCTGGTAAGGAGAATGCCTCACCCAACAGAGGGCAAAGGGAAGAAGCATCATCCAATCCCCGCCAGTCTCTAAGGTCAATTTAGTTAAGGTCTCTTTTAGCGTTCTATTCATTCTCTCTACCTGTGCTGAGCTTTGGGGTCTATAAGCACAATGCAGTTTCCAATGAACCTTGCTATGTCCTGACTTACTTTGGACATGAATACTGGTCCAATTTCCTCACATGGCTCATCCATGTGAGGAAATCCATACCTGGATAATATATCCTCCAAAAGTTTCTTGGCAACTACCTTTGCGGTCTCAGTCTTGGTCGGAAATGCCTCTGTCCATCTGGTGAAGATATCCACAAACATTAGCAAATACCTGTAGCCTTATTTTCCTAGCTTGATTTCTGTAAAATCAATTTCCCAATAGGCCCCTGGTCTCTTGTAGTCAAGAGCCTGGACATTTGGGATAACTAGAGGCATTAGTTAGATGGCAAGCTTTACAATTTGTCACAATGTCTTCAATGGCACCCTGTATGTTGCCGTAGATTGTCTGAGACCCACATCTGCCAGTCTTCTGGTGCCCATGTGGGTCTCTGTAAAATTTCTATCCATGCAGATCTTGACTGCCAGATCTTTTCCCAAAGTTAACGCCTTGGTCAAGGCTATCAACCTAGCTTTCTGTGCAGAGGTCCCTGTGGGAAGAGACTGGGATCTACCCCTCTGGCTTTTCTCTGGCTCTTGTGGATCACACTGCTTCCATCTATGTACCAAGTGTAATTGGCCCCGGTCAGGGAGACGTCCATCAGGTCTGGCCTATGCTGTGCACTTCGGCCAATATCTCAGTGCAGTCATGTAAAGGGGTTTCCAAGTCTGGGTCTAGTAAGAGAGTTGCTGGATTCAGGGAAATAAGCGTCTGGAAACTGATTCTGCTGAGGTTTATCAGCAGGGTCTAATAATGAGTCATTCTAGCATTACTAAGCCATCGACTTAGAGGTTGTTTTAGCACTCCTTCAATGGCATTTGGGGTGGTAACAATTAGGCTTTGCCCCAGGGTGAGCTTATCTGCATCCTTGACCAATAAGGCGGTGGCTATGATGATACGCAGGCAAGGGGGCCATCTGGCTGCTACCGGGCCCAACTTTTTAACAGGCATGCTACCAGATGTTTCCAAGGACCCAATGTTTGAGTCAGATCTCCTTTGTCAATCCCTTTTCATTCATCCATGAATGGGTGAAAGGCTTAGCAATGTCTGGCAACCCCAAGGCTGGTACTGACATCAGGGCCTGCTTTAACTTACAAAAGCCCATCGCTGTTCCGAGGTCCAATTAAAGTTCTCAGTCTCTTTTGTGACTTAATAAAAGGGCTTAACTGTTTCTGCTAAGCCTGGGATCCAGAGTCTGCAGAATCCCACTGACACTAGGAACTCTCTTACCTGGCGATGACTGTTCGGGACTGGAATGCTGATGACAGTCTCTTTTCTGGCCTTGGAGAGCCAGCGCTGTCCCCCTTTCAGGATGGAGCCAAGGTAGGTCACTTAAGTTCTGCAGAGTTGTGCCTTTTTGGCTAAGGCTCGGTACCCTAGCTCTCCCAGGACTTGTAGGAGCCTCCAGGTCCCTTTCAGACAGCTTGCCTGGTACTTGGCTGCCACCAAGAGGTCATCTACATACTGGAGAAGGGTAACATCCAGGTTGTTAGTCCGGTACTCACCCAAGTCCTCATTCAGGGCCTCATCGAAGAAGGTGGGTGAGTTCTTAAATCCTTAGGATAGGCATGTCCCAGTCAGCTGCTCATTGATGCTTGCCTCTTGGTCATGCCATTAGAAAGCACAGTATTCCTGGCTTTTGGGTACTTGGGGAAGGCTAAAGAAGGCATCTAGGATGGTATAACAGTCTCTTCCAGGTGGTAGGGAACTCACCAACGTGTACAGGTTAGGTACAATGGGGTGAATGTTTATCACCTGCTTGTTGACTTCCCTCAAGTCCTGGACCGGCCATTAGCCATTTGAGTTAGGCTTTTTAACAGGCAGCAGGGGAGTATTTCAGGCAGACTTACAAGGCTTGAGAATCCCAAGTTTGAGTAGTTTACAGATGTGAAGAGTTATTCCCCTCTTTGCCTCCAAGGACATTGGGTATTGGCATACCCGGGCAGGATCCGCCCCTGACTTGAGTTCCACAAACACAGGTGGCTGGTGTTTGCCAGTCCCATTGCCCCTGTTTCAGGCCAAACCTGAGAAGATTCCTCCAACCAAAGATCCAGATTTCCTTATCAGCAAGGGGTTGCTCATACAAGTTATATTCAGATTTGGAGGTCAGGTTGACCTTTAGGACTTGGATGGGTCTTCCTTTATCATCTAGTAGTTGGGCTCCTTCTGGCTCAAAATGTATATGGGCCCTCATTTTGGTTAAAAGATCCCTCCCCCAAAGTGGGTAAGGGCATTCTGGAAAGACCATGAATACATGGGTTATTGGTCCCATTCCCAAGTCCACAGATCTTTGGGTCATTCATGAGGATTGTTTAGTACCTGCAGCCCCTTGGATCCAAGATTTCTTCAAAGTAAGGGGCCCACGATCCTTTTGGAGTACTGAATGTTGACTTTCTGTGTCCACCAGAAAGTCCAAGGGTTTCCTCTCCACCTTAAAAGTTAGCCTGGGTTCAGGAAGGGGGTCTGAACCCCGTCCCCTTCAACCATCATCTTCTCCGCAAACATGACTTTGGGCTTGGATCTTTTCTTTAGGCATTCCTTTGCCCAGTGGCCCTCTCCTCTACAGTATGCACATTGATTCTTACCTAATGACCTAATGACATTCGGAGTCTTCCCTCTGGGCTCTTTATGTAGACAAGTTGTTGGAGTTTCCACTTTCTTTCTTTGGGCTTGGCTGTCGCAGCCAGGAGCTCCTTAGCCAAGTCCCAATTTTGCCTCTTTTCTGCCTTAGTCTGCTTCTCCTCTGGGCTATCTCGGTTATTGCAAACCTTCTCCGCCACCTCAACTAGGTCTCTCAGTGACTTTTCTCATAATCTTTCTTGTTTTTGTAACTTCTTAATATCTGGTGCTGACTGCTTAATGAAAGCCAGGGCCACTGATGATTTTATGGTCAGAGTGCTCAGGATCATAAGGAGTATAACATCTGTAAACCTCCATGATCTTCTCCTGGAATGTCACTGGGATTTCACTGGGTTCCTGCCTGACATCATACACCTTTGCCAAATTAGTGGGCTGTCTAGCAGTCACTTTGAGACCTGTCAACATAGCCTGGTGGTAAACCCAGAGACGCTCCTTACTTGCACCTGTGTTGTAGTTCCAATCAGGATGAGTAAGGGGAAATGCTGGATCTATTCTGAGTGGGATCGCTCATATTCCCTGGAACATTTTTCTGAACCACCAGGAAGATGTATTCCCTTTGTTCTGTAGTAAAGAGAACTTGCAAAAGCTGTTGACAATCATCCCAAGTAGGTTGGTGAGTGAACAAGACCATTTCCAAAAGGTTAATAAGTTGTTTTGGGCTTTTGAGAAAAGGAGAATTTAGTGTCCTCCAGTTATAGAGGTCAGCAGTAGCAAAAGGCCATACACCTATCGATACTTGATTTTTGACAAAGAAGCCAATACCATACAATGGAAAAAAGACAGCATCTTCAACAAATGGTGCTGGTCTAACTGGATGTCTACATGTAGAAAAATGCAAATAGATCCATACTTATCACCCTGCACAAAACTAAAGTCCAAGTGGATCAAAGACCTCAACTTAATACCAGACACACTAAATCTGTTAGAAGAAAAAGTGGGGAAGAACCTTGAACTCATTGGTACAGGAGACAACTTCCTGAACAGAACACCAATAGCACAGGTTCTAAGATAAAAAAATAAATGGGACCTCATGAAACTGAAAAGCTTCTGTAAAGCAAAGGACACTGTCTTCAGAACAAAATAATAGCCTACAGACTGGTAAAGAATCTTCACCAACCCTATATCTGACAGAGGCTAATATCCAGAATATATATAAAGAACTCAAGAAGTTAAACACCAACAAATCAAGAAATCCGTTTAAAAAGTGGAGTACGGAGCTAAAAAGAGAATTCCCTATAGAGGAATATCAAATGGCAGAGAAACAGTTAAAGAAATGCTCAACATCCTTACTTATCAGGGAAATGCAAATCAAAATGACCCTGAGATTTCACTTTACACCCATCAAAATGGCTAAGATTAAAAACTTAAGTGACAATACATGCTGGATAGGATGTGGAGAAAGGGGAACCCTCTTCCATTGCTGGTGGGAATATAAACTTGTACAACCACTTTGATAACCAAACTGGCACAATTAGGAATAGTGCTACCTCAAGATCCAGCTATACTACTCTTAGGCATATATCTAAAATATGCTCAAGGACACAACAAGGACATTTGTTCAACCATGTTCATAACAGCTTTATTAGTAATAGCCAGAATCTGGAAACAACCCAGATATCCCTCAATGGAGGAATGGATTCAGAAATTGTGGTATATTTATACAATGGAATACTACTCAGCAATTAAAAACAAGGAAATCATAAAATTTGCAGGCAATTGGTGGGAACTAGAAAAGATCATCCTTATTGAGGTGTCCCAGAAGCAGAAAGACACACATAGTATATACTCACAAATGGGTATTAGACATATAATATAAGATAAACATATGAAAATCTGTACACCTAAAGATCTAAGCAAGAAGGAGGTCCCTGGGTAAAATGATAAATACTCACTTAGAAAGGCAAATGGGATGAACATTACAAAAGGGAGAAAACAGGGAACAGGACAGGAGCCTACCACAAAGTGCCTCTGAAAGACTACCTAGCAGGGTATCAAAGCAGATGGTGAGACTCAGACTAATGTTGGGCAAAGTGCTGGAAATCTTATGAAAGAAGGGCGAGATAGTAAGACCTGGAGGGGACAGGAGCTCAACAAGTAGAGCAACAGAACCAAGAAATCTGGGCCCAGAAGTATTTTCTGAGACTGATACTCAACCATTCATGGAGATAACTTAGAACCCTTGCACAGATGTAGCCCATGGCAGCTCAGCCTCCGAGTGGGTTCCCTAGTAAGAGGAACAGGAACTGTCTCTGAGATGAACCCAGTGGCTGGCTGAGAGGGGAGCAGCCTTACCAGGCCACAGAGAAAGACAGTGTAACCAGTCCTGATGAGACCTGATAGGCTAGGGTCAGATGGAAGGGGAGGAGGACCTCCTCTATCAGTGGACTAGGAGAGGGACATGGGAGGAGATGAGGGAGGAGAGGGTGGGATTGAGAGGGAATGAGTGAGGGGGCTACAGCTTGGATACAAAATGAATAAACTGTAATTAATATAAAAAAAAGAAAGAGAAGAAAGAGAAATTATAATACCACACACACACAAAGAACATATTACCTGGAAACCATTCACCACAGAACTACCTGTGATAGGAAAGAATGGAAAGCCTGAACACCCTCAGGTGGAAAAGAACGGGTTTGAGGACAGGTCTGTAAGGGATGAATGGGGTACTTTATGCTCTGCTTTGCAGTGATCTTCAGTTTTAAGGGAAGAAGCAGCACAGTGGAAGAGGGATGTGTTGAATGAATTTATTTGCTCATGAAAGCAGCAAGATTTTATATATGTATATATATATATATATATAATCTTATATAATACATATATATATTTTTTCCAACAAATCAAAAAATCCAATATGAAACAGAGAGTTACTGAGAGAGGAGGCTGAGAAGGGATAGAAAGAAAAGTCACCCTTCCCTGAATAAATCAGTTTCTGTGGACTGGGTTTTGACACTACGTAGATATTTTATAATGCAGTTAAATTAAACTTTCAAAATGCCATCCTTATAAAAGAAAAGCAGAAGCAGATGAACCTAGCTGTGTTGAAGTTAAGCTTTAACAACACACACTTGTTTCAAATGACATGAAAGTGTGCTAGCTTCAGTATAACTATGAGGTAGACCTGAAACATGAAGCCTTGGGCTATAAGAATTTTCAGTAGAAAAACAACTTTCATTAATGGTTATTGACACACATCTGAGTATTTTTTTAATAACAAGGCATATTTATAATCAGGCTGATGTTTAATAGGGAAGGAAAAAGGTCAGAAATATGATCATAGTTAAGAAAACTCTACAGTCTTGACTTTGAATTTGAAACATCAGAAGAAATTTGTATTTTATCTTAAAAGGACCTAGAATTTTTAGAGATGTAGCTGATTCTTGTTTGTGAAATGAGAAAGGTTCAAGAGGACTCTGGAAAGTCATAAGACTAGGAGGTGAAGATGTTCTTACAAGCGGTGAGGCTGGATGTGGAGAGCGAAGATGCTGGTTTCTGGTGATGCTCACTCGACAAACAGGAAGGGCCCTAACAGTAAAGTGCAAACAATAAAAATACCTCAAAAGCACTTGCTTCTACAGGCCATGCTGAGAGTAAAAGTGGGCTGGATAAATGCTAGCGGGTCCAATAATTAAACAGAGCAGAAGCTGATAGACAAAATGTGGCAAATTGATAGCAGGATGAGAGCAACCGCTTCTGTCTTGTCCTGTGAACTTTTTACATTGCAAGTTGACATTCATAGAGCTCTAAGTTCCATGCTCTGTATGTGAGCCTGGTGGGGCTGTGACTTTGGTCTATGACATTCAATGCTAGGTCATTGGAACAGTCCCTTCTAGGTATCAACCACCATTGTGGACAAAGCCAAAGGAAGATGAAAAGTTCGAGATGACAAACCCAAAATAAATAAGTGGAGATAGATATATCTCCAGGAGGACTGCAGTGTTAATGACCAGCTATGAGCATATGACTAGCTGCATCTTGAACCAATTAGTTGGGAGCAGCTGACTCCAGAACCATGAGAGGCCATAACAAATTGACTGGCATTGTTTTAATGCACTAGACGTAGAGATACAAGGTTTATACTGCTTAGAGGTAGCTAACTGCAACATGAAAGAATCTCCATTTTTCAAAACAATGTCTATCTCAAGGTAGCAAGGAAATGGTAGGAAGATTTTAGATATAAACAGTTTAGCTAATAAGTGCAGAAAAGTTCAGGAATAAGAATACAATCTTTTTTTTTTAATTTTATTTTTCTTTTTAGTTACATTTTGTTAATTCTGTGTCCCAGCTGTGTCCCGCTCCCTCATTCCCTCCCCAACCCCGCACTCCCTCCCTGGTCTCCTCCCTGCCCCTTTCCAAGTCTACTGATAGGGGAGGACCTCCTCCCCTTTCATTTGACCCTGTTTTATCAGGTACCTTCAGGGCTGGCTGCAAAGTCCTCCTCTGTAGCCTAACAGACTGCTCCTCCCCTGGGGGGGGGGGGGTGTCAAACAGCCTGCCCTTGAGATCCTGTTAGAAATAGTCTGTGTTCCCCTTACTTTGGAAAACTACTTGGTTACTGAGCTACCACGGGCCACATCCGAGCCGAAGTTCTAGGTTATATCCATAGATAGTCCTTAAATGGATCTAGGCAATGCCATTACCCAAAGTTTTACCTGTTCCTTATGAAACATTCATTGCGTTTACCTTTATTTACCTACGAGGTATGCATAAGCATCTGTATGCTAAGGGGAGCCGTGAAGGTCAGATGGTAACTTCACAGTCAGCTCTCACTTCTCATCTTGTGGTCCTGGGAATTGAATTTATGTCTTTAGGCTTAGGGGTAAAGGTCCTTAATTATTCATCCATGTCTTGGGCACCAACAAAACACTCTTTTTAAATAAAAAACAAAAACCAAAACCAGAATCTAATTATCTATGCCTCTAACTACCTTTTTGCATGAAATACAGGGCACTATTTTGTTCTTCAGGAGACTGAGTTTCCAAGCACTCTCCTTAGCTGTAGCCCCAACTTAAAGGAAGGTGTTTGAGCACTGAAGCTACGTTTCTAGCCCCAGGGAAACACATGGACCATGTTGATGATATCATCCTCAAACTCTAGCTATGGGAAATGCTGGGAAAGAAATGACCTGATCTTTAAACAAGGGTGTCAAGATGAAGACCAGCAATTTAGAAAATAAGTAACCAGCTGCAATAATTGTATCCTTATTCAATCTGACACACCAGCCAAAATGTATATCAATACTCAGTGACTCCAGGCAAATACCAGTATTTTAAGTGCAGAGGTGATGTGGCTGTTTTTAAAGAGAAGTTCCAATCCTTTAGGAATACATCCCAAAGTATTTTGCTATGTTATAATTTTTTGATGTAATGTAGGTCACATAGATGAAGGGCGTCAGGTCAGGTGTCAGGATGGGAAACAGTGAGGGCAAGGAGAGATCTTCCTATTATTCGGCTGTTACACAAGTTTGAACCTTCCCATCATGTAACATTTTTAAAAATGCATTTGTACATCTTATCTCTTGAGAAAAATTTATTCCCATTTTATAGTGTCCCCCGTTCACAAACCAGAGCAGCTGACCTTGACCGTAAAGATTCCTACAGGGAATTCTTACAAGGGCCCAGAAAGAAAAGCCTCTTAAGTCTTATGTTTTTCCTTCCTCCAGTGATTTCTATCCAATTATAAAACTAAGTAAGGTGAAAAGTCTAGGCATAAAGACAAAATAAAAGTAGCAAACAAATGAAAACATTGCTTCAGAGCTGAGCAAATTACCAGAGGCAGTATATTGGAACAATGTATTGCTGAGCTCAGTAAAACTAGAGCCTTTTTTTCCAGCAATTCTACTAATAAGGAGTGACCTCAGGAAAATTATGTAATTCTGTGGCTTCCTGTTCCTTATCTGTGGAGTAGCCCTTCTGAGCTGTTGTTTCTCTGCAATCCAGGCCAGCCCGTGCCATCTTCTCCAGCCCACTTCCCTTTCATTCCCCTTCCCCTCCTTTCCCTTCCTCTGCCCTCTCCTGTCCTCTCCCCTTACCATTTTCTGTTCTACACAATGTCATTTCATTACACTATGTTTGGCTTGAATCTCTTCTCTCTTCTTGCATATTATTTGTTAAAACAAGAATGCAATGTATACATTAGTATACAGTACCAAGAGATGGATTTTGCTGGCAGGGATTGTGGAAGACATTCTCCAACAATGCAAAAAAAAAAAAAAAGAAAAAAAAAAAAGAAAAATCTTATTGACTATGTCAACAATTAGGGGTAGGAGAGATAATTCATTATTTCTACATATCCAGTCCAGTAACTAGGCTAGACATAAAGTCTTACACACATCAATATTTCAGTCCTTTTTAATGAAAAAAATTACAAATTCCAAATAAATTAGCACTGACATTATACTTCCTTTTCTTCAGTGGATTGAAACATTCTAATCAATTCACATGACAGGGAATTTACACAGGGTGATAATCAGTCTCTGTCTCCTTGTGTGAGTGCTAAAAATGTTTGTGTAGCTTCAGGCACCTACCTTCATCTAACCCGCACACACACAATTGCCACCATTGAACGAGACATTAAACTTCCTCTGTCCATGCCTGTGCATTTCATTAAGGTCATCCTTCTTGCCTTTTGTGTGTTCTGTGGCCCTGGTTCACCCCATGAGGTGGGCTGTTCTTCAGTGGGCAGACTTGTCAGAAAGAAATGCTCATGCCTGGACTTGGAGAGTTGTCTCTGGTTCAGTAGGCCTGCTCTCGGAGTTGCTTTTGTTCTGTTTGGAGTGCTCCATCGTGCTGATGAAGAGCTCTGCTGGTCTTTCTCTTGTGTTAAAATTTGAGCTAGCGCATGTGTTCACAGATCTAACATGATGCCACATTTAGTAATAGAATTGCATAGCCATTACTCCCAAAGTGAGGTAGGCTTCACTTTTGAACAACCTATGAGAGGACTAGGTCCCAAAGACATGGCTGGTTCATGATACCAGTGAGTTGTACAAGTCAGTTCTGATTCCATGGGAGTCTATGGAAAAACCTAGCAAAGAATAACCTGCTCCTTTCCCCGAAGCACACTGAGTAATGAATCAAGCAGGAACAGATGAGGGCAGGGTCAACTTCACTTTTATTAGGAGTAAACTTGGAGCATGTGGCCTTCAGATTTGTGTCCTTAGGACTGTGTCAGACCACATAGCAATTATACTTGTTAACTCCTTTGACTCCCTCTGTCCTGAAGCCCTCAGGGAAAGTTGTAGCTTAACTAGTTGCTGACTGGGCTTCAGAGACAGCTTAAAAGGGACAGCTAACAGCTAACAGCTGCTAGTGGCTCATTTTCTCACTCAGAAGAGAGAGGGGATAAGTGTGCCAGACCTGGTGCCCAGTTTGGTAGTCACATACCACTCAGCTTCTGCTGAGGCAGACTGCGCAGCTGAGGGTGAGGCTGTAGTGAGTACCTCTGCATTTACCTGGAATGACACTAAGAGTGGGAAGGAAGCATTCACACCAAACTCCCAAGATGTGCTTTTCTCTCAGACCATGAAAACTGCAATCATAACCAGTGTTGTGTCTTCCGGACTCAAGAAGGGAAGATGCATCCATATGGGGATGGCTTCTTTCATCTTGAGGCTGGGCTGACATCCTTAACCTCTGTCCTTTGTAGCTCCTATGGTGCCCCAGGTCACTATAGAATTTGCTTCTACAATTCTCTGAAATATATATGCACATTTCATTAAGCAAATAAACTTTAATGCCAGTTGTATTCTAAAGCTTAAAATATGCTCTGTTCTAGTTCCATTTCTAAATTATGTCCAACGTCATTTTTTCAACAGTCTGTCACAAGCTCTTCAAGGAGATTTAATGACAACAAAAAGAAGAAAGCATAAAATTTCGCTAGTTGTGAGATGCCAAAACCATAGAAAATACCTCAAACTTTTAATATAAAGAACCCTAATGTTATAAAAATCCCAGGGCAAAGCTGAAGTTCAAAGATTAAATCTCCTTTCAAGTGAAAGTCAAAATATATTAAAGTCCAAGTGAGTTAAAGTCTCATATCAAATTATTTCCCCTGTGGAAGTAAATGTTTGAAGTTTGAAACTTGTAAGTTGTAATTAAGACCCAACTCTCTTCCTCAATCTGTAACTCAGCCTCTATCAGCAGGATTCTGGATGCCTTCATGGACTTGGTCTTTTAATAGCTGTGTTCCTGAATGTAACCCCCCACAATACATGTATACACATGCACATACACACAAGCATACAACACAATACATGCATACACACATACATACATGAAAACACACATACATGTAAGCACACACAACACGCACATGCACAGAAACAATACATTCATGCACATACATAATACATGCATACATGCACCCACACACATACACACAGGCTCATAAACAGGCACACACATCTATGCATTCACACATACACACAGTTATAGCTCCTGCACTTAAGCCTCTAGAATTTGTAGCATCTGTTCTCAGACATACATCACCTGAAGGCTCTGCAGAATTTACAAATGATGAGGCTGCTGAGCTCCGGCTTCACATTCACCAAGCTGGCCTACGTGCCCCTCTCTAGTACCTACAGTAACATTAGAGGCAGAATGTTGCCACAGCCACTGTCACCAAAGATTCTGGCTGACAGACTTCATTCTGTGTGAGAAGAGATGGGTAATAGCCAGGACAGAGAAATCTCCCAGAATAAAGGAGAGGTTTGCCTGTTGGGGGTAAGGACTATCTCCCCCTATTCACTGCTTTCTGTCTTGGATGGCAGAAGAGCCATTTCTGTCTTTTCGTAAAGTTAAAGAATTTGTATTATTAAAAATTCTAAACATCAAGTGTTAGCTAAGATGCTTTCTAGTTGCCTAGAGGTGTTTTTAGCATCTTTGTATTTCCTTTGCTCTTGGTTCTGAGTGTGGACTCTGCTCCCAGGCCATCCCCTCTATCTTGTAGGCCAGCATTCATTCTAGGCCACCTCAATGCAATTCTCCCTAATTTACAGCGGTGTTAGCTCTTGGCAGCTTTGGTCCTTGAGACTGTATCCATTTTACTTATAGCTAGCCACATTACAACAAAAGCAGCTTGCAGGCAAATTTCATAAATCCAACTCTGTATTTGATGTATTTTCTCTTCTTGATCCTGGGGGAAATTTCAAAACAAGAATGAAGGGAGAGGGGGAGGGAAGAATGGAAAAAAGAAAAGAAAGGGAAGTATGATTATAGAAGACCATTTAGACCGGCACTTAGGGTTTAAAACCCAAGCTCCATTTTTGGCTGACAACCTGGTTACACCGGAAGAGCTCCCCATTCCTCTAAGGCAGAAATTGTACGAAAGGCCTGTCGCTATGAACTACGTCTTAGTCACTGCTCCTTCAGAGAGGCTGTTCAGGTTTGATCCAGTTGAGCTGGGACCCACCACCTGCCACTTGGAGATCTAATCAGTTCCTTGCTAGACTTCCGGCTCCTCAGAACACTGGCTGAGGCTAAGGGCCTCTCCCCAGGCTGCTACCTTTGCTCAGTCCCAGTCACTAAGAAGCAGTCAATAGCCTGTGGGTCTAGCTGCTGCTTTGCCTGTTGTATCCAGCAAAGTCAAAATGCAGTGCTCTTTGGAACAGCGCAGGCTTCCCACGTCCCAGCGACGAAATCCCGGCCCCTTCTGCAGACAGGATGGCGAGATCAGAAGCGAAGGCCTAAGTATAATAAGTATATTGGCTCCATGGACCTCTCCCCACCTGTAAGTCTGGACTGTTATGTCACTTGTGTACTCGTCAGAGTTCTTGGCTCACACACAAGGTACTGGGAAACAACAATTCTCAAGTGTTGTTCTCTATGACCAGGTCTAGAAATAAAACAGGGCTACGGATAGAGATGATCAGTTCAGTCTCTGTGACTGGGAACTTGGAGCGCATACGCCAGCCACTTACACCTTCTTAGAGGCAGATCTCTAAGGTCATGGCTGCAACAGTATTGGATAGGATGGAAGTGGGGGCTTCACTCCAGAAAAGCTGAAGACACCCAATCCTTTACGAATTCTGTAGCCATGTCAGTCTAACCCCCTCCCCAGAGAAGACAGAGACAGAGACTGGAGGGTGCAATATGCTCATGAGCTGCACTGACAAAGAAGGAAGTGTCTTCCCCTCAGCCCACAGCCATTTCCAACCTTTCTGTTACGTAATAACTTTCTTCCTCTTGCACCTGCTTATAGATGCATATCTCATAGAAAGATGCTCATCGCGGTGGGAGGCGGCCTGCGCGGCGCCGCCCGCCATGGCCGCGGGGGGCTGAGCTCCGCGTGGGGCTGCAGTCGCGAACCGGGGGCCGCTGGCCGCCCTAGCTGCCCGCTCGTCGCCGCCGTCCATGGCGAGGCCCCGCCGCCGCGCTCGCTGCTGACCCGGGCCGGCGCGCCTTCCACCCTCCGCGGGGCGCGGGCCGCCTGCCTCCGCGCCCGAGCCTGCGCCCGCGCCCCGGGGCTAGCGGCCCCGCGCTCGCTCCAACATGGGGAACACGACCTCGTGCTGCCTGTCGGCCAGCCCCAAGCTCCGCGGGAACGCGCACTCGCTCCTGGAGTCCTACCAGCCCGACGCCGACCTCAGCCTCGAGGACAGGGGCTGCAGCCTGCAGCACATCAGAGACCGCGAGAACATCGACGATTTGAACCTGGAGTTCAGTCCTTCAGACCACCCCCGCGCCGGCACGATATTCCTCAGCAAGTCCCAGACAGACATGAGGGAAAAACGCAGGAGTCTCTTCATCCACCACCATCACCTCGGCCAGACCTCCAAGAAGTTCAGCTCCTGCTCCACCATCTTCCTAGACGACAGCACGGTCAGCCAGCCGAACCTCAGGTACACGATCAGGTGTGTGGCCCTGGCCATATACTACCACATCAAAAACAGGGACCCGGACGGAAGGGTGGTTTTGGATATTTTTGATGAAAACCTCCACCCCCTTTCAAGCTCTGAGGTGCCGCCAGATTACGACAAGCAGAACCCGGAGCAGAAGCACATCTACCGCTTCGTGCGGATGCTCTTCAGCGCGGCCCAGCTCACCGCCGAATGTGCCATCGTCAGCCTGGTCTACCTCGAGCGGCTGCTGACCTACGCCGAGATCGACATCTGCCCCGCCAACTGGAAGCGCATCGTCCTCGGGGCCATCCTGCTGGCCTCGAAGGTGTGGGATGACCAGGCCGTGTGGAACGTGGACTACTGCCAGATCCTGAAGGACATCACGGTGGAAGACATGAACGAGCTGGAGCGACAGTTCCTCGAACTGCTGCAGTTCAACATCAACGTCCCGTCCAGCGTGTACGCCAAGTACTACTTCGATCTCCGCTCTCTGGCGGAAGCAAACAACCTGAGCTTTCCCCTGGAGCCCCTAAGCAGGGACCGCGCCCACAAGCTGGAGGCCATCTCCCGTCTCTGTGAGGACAAGTACCGGGACCTGAGGAAACCCCTGAGGAGGCGGTCGGCGAGTGCCGACAACCTGAGTCTGCTGCGGTGGTCCCCAGCCATCATCTCCTAGCTGGGTGCCCTCCCGAGTTCCCGCAGTTTCGCCTTTTGTTTGAGAAGAGGTGAACTTGGGTGGGTTTTTGTCTGTTTTTCTCCGCGTGGTCCCATCAAGGCTGCCTTCACGCCCGCCCCCAGGCCCGCCTCCACACCGCGTGATGCACACAGAGGCTCTAAGGGACTTCGGTTAGTGTTCTGGATATCCGGTGCCAAGCCTTCCGGCCGTCATGAACAGCATTTCTCTCATGGAGGAAACAATCTAATCCCGGAGGAGGAGACGAAGGAAAGCTGTGTTGAGGCAGAGAGCACGTGGCAGCCAGGATGCTTCTGGGTCCCCTGTCTGGCAGAGCCACATGGTTGGTAGCAGAACTGAATGCACATCCAAGTCAGGAGCGCCGCGCTGTGCCCTTGGGATCCGTAAGCGCTGTAAGAGTCCTGCTTTCCTTCTTGCTGCTCTCTTGGGATTGGGGAGGGCGCGTTTGCTCACCTTTATTCTGGTTCGGTTTGGATCCCACAGAGCAGAGAACAGTTTGTACCCACCGTGGCACAGACGTCCAAATAGTACTGACCGTTTATCTCTGCACCATTTTCGCTAGCTGTCTTCTGAGCGTTCTTCCTCACCAGTTAGATGCGCTGGTTGTGCTTCTACAAGCCTGTTTATAGGATTCTCTTTCAACTGTAGTGCTGAACCAAAATATCCCTCTCCTGCCTCCCTCCAAGAACACTATCTAGATTACACACCTGCTTGTGCCTTCCAGTTTTCTTGCATTTGGTGGTTCTTGGTTTTTGGTTTTGTCACTTCCTGTCCTTCCCAGGTTCTCTTTTCCTGCTAATGTGAAGGTAGTTACAAAGCTCAGACTTGTGGCTGAAGGGGAAGGTCCTTGGCACAGGCGTCTTGAATGGAGAAGCATCTGGGGAAGCCTGGTTTTCCTGACTCCATTGTGAGGAACCTCTGTGCTCCCTGCCTGGCCATTCTACTTCCATGTCCATTGTTGCAAGCAATATTCTTCTTGACTTTTATATGTTCACTTCAAATCAAATAGTCTATTTGTATACAATTTAAAAAAAAATCTAAAATGTAGAAAATGGGGAGTGGGTGGGTGGGTGTGGGTGTCCCAGTGGGGAGATCACTGAAGGAGAATTTCCTGGGGTATTTTTCACAGAGCTACTAAATAAAAACAACAACAACGATAATAATAACAATAATAACAACAATAACAATAACACCTCAACTTGCATTTTCATTGCAGGTACTTGGAGAAGATTTACAAAACTATGAAGGTTCATGCTTCCTTTATTATAACTCACAGTTGTGTTTTCTGACTGTTTCTGATTTGCCTTGGGGCTAGATTAGAATCTTTTTTGAGTAAAATAAAAGGGTTAAAGATGTCCTATCAAAGAGAAAAATCTGACAGGGAAGTCTAAGAACTGGAGACACTCACACAGGGCACTGCTTCTGCCCACCTTCTTAGGTTTCAGTGGCCACACTTGAGATTAAACGCTAGCATTCGGTTTGTTACACAAAATGGTGAGCTTGGAAAAGTTTAGAAGTGCATATTAGTTTTGAATACTCTAAAATCATATGCCCCACCCCAACAGACCCCTCTCCATGGAGCACACTTTGGAATGGAAGGAACAAAATGTCAAAATCCCAAGAGCATGGAGCCAGAAATATTATTCAAAGTTCAGTGATGTCTGTCTTGTGTAGTCATGTTTTCAGTGGGAAGTATGAGCAGGCTCTAGTCTAATCTTCCAATGCAGGAAGTAAAAAATTAACTCCCCTCCCACTGCACCTTTGATGATTTGCTCTGAGTGGGAACCAAGATAAGCTGCTCTCTTCAAAAACCGTAAAAAGAGGTCTAAAAATGTAGAAAGTATCATTTTTTATTCTCTCATCTCTATAACTCTAAAAGGGACCTATTTTCTTCTTTTAAATATTTTTTATTTTATTTTTATTAATTACACTTTATTCACTTTGTAACCCACCATAAACCCTTTCTTCCTCTCTCCCCTCCCCTTTCTCCACTCATGCCCCTCCCCAAGTACGCTGATAGGGGAGGCCTTCCTCTCCTTCCTTCTGATCTTAGTCTATAAGATCTCATCAGGAGTGGCTGCATTGTCTTCCTCTTGTGGCCTGGTAAGGCTGCTCCCCCATCAGGGTGAGGTGATCAAAGAGCAGGCCAATCAGATTATCTCAGAGGCAGTCCCTGTTCCCATTACTATGGAATCACTTGGACACTGAACTTCCATGGGATACATCTGTGTAGGGGTTCTAGGTTATCTCCATGCATGGTACTTGGTTGGAGTATGAGTCTCAGGAAAGATCCCTGTGCTCAGACTTTTTGGTTCTGTTGCTGTCCTTTTGGAGCTCCTGTCCTCTCCAGATCTTACTATTTCCCACTTCTTTCCTTATATTTCATGCACTCTGCCCAACAATAGGTCATAAGTCTCAGCATCTGCTTTGATAGTCTGCAGGACAGAGCCTTTCACAGGCCCTCTGTGCCAGGCTCCTAACTTGTTTCCTGTTTTCTTCTTCTTCTGGTGACCATCCTCTTTGCCTTTCTGAATGGGGATTGAGCATTTTAGTCAGAGTCCTCCCTCTTGATTGGTTTCTTTAGGTGTACAGATTTTAGTAGGTTTATCCTATATTATATGTCTATATGAGTGAGTATATACCATGTGTGTCTTTCTGCTTCTGGGACAACTTACTCAGGATGATCCTTCCCAGGTCCCACCATTTACCTGCAAATTTCATGATTTCCTTATTTTTCATTGCTGAGTAATACTCCATTGTATAGATGTACCAAAATTTCTGCATCCATTCTTCAGTTGAGGGGCATCTGGGATGTTTTCATCTTCTGGCTATTACAAATAAAGCTGCTACAAACATAGTTGAGCAAATGTCCTTTTTGTGTACTTGAGCCTCTTTTGGATATTTGCCTAGGAGTGGTATGGCTGGATCTTGAGGAAGCGCTATTCCTAGTTGTCTGAGAAAGCGCCAGATTGATTTCCAGAGTGGTTGTACCAGTTTACATTCCCACCAGCAGTGGAGAAGGGTTCCCCTTTCTCCACAACCTCTCCAGCATGTGTTGTCACTTGAGTTTTTAATCTTGGGCATTCTAATGGGTGTAAGGTGAAATCTCCTCAGGGTCATTTTGATTTGCATTTCTTGATGGCTAATTAGGTTGAGCATTTCTTTAAGTGTTTCTCTGCCATTCAATATTCCTCTATCGAGAATTCTCTATTTAGCCCATTTTTTAATTGGATTAATTGATTTGTTGCATTTCAACTTTAGTTCTTTATATGTACTGGATATTAGCCCTCTGTCAGATAAAGGGTTGGTGAAGATTCTTTCCCAATCTGTAGTCAGTCATTTTATTTTGATGATGGTGTTCTTTGCTTTACAGAAGCTTTTCAGTTTCATGAGGTCCCATTTATTGATTGTTGCTCTTAGAGCCTGTGCTATTGGTGTTCTGTTCAGGAAGTTGTCTCCTGTGCCAAGGAGTTCAAGGCTCTTCCCCACTTTTTTTTCTAACCAATTTAATGTGTCTAGTTTTGAGGTCTTTGATCCACTTGGATTTTAGTTTTGTGCAGGGTGATAAGTATGGATCTCTTTGCATTTTTCTACATGGAGACATCCAGCACCATATGTTGAAAATGTTGTCTTTTTTCCATTGTATGGTTTTGGCATCTTTGTCAAAAATTAGGTGTCCATTAAGTGTGTAGGTTTATTTCTGGGTCTTCCATTCAGTTCCATTGATCCACCATTCTGTTTCTATGCCAGTACCATGCAGTTTTTATTACTGTTGCTCTATAGTACAGCTTGAGATCAGGGATTGAGATACCTCCAGAAGGTCTTTTATTGTAGAGGATTGTTTTAGCAATTCTGGGTTTCTTGTTATTCCATATGAAGTTGAGAATTTTTCTTTCAAGGTCAGTAAAGAATTGTGTTGGTAATTTGTTGGGAATTGCATTGAATCTGTAGATTGTTTTTGGTAAGACGGCCAATTTTACTATGTTAATCCTGACAAGCCATGAGCATGGGAGATCTTTTCATCTTCTGATATCTTCTAATTCTTTCTTCAGAGACTTAATATTTTTTCATACAAGTCTTTGACTTGCTTGGTTAGAGTCACAACAAGGTACTTTATTTCTTTTGTGGTTATTGTGAAGGGTGTTGTTTCCCTAATTTCTTTCTCAGCTCTTTTGTCTTTTGTATACAGGAGGGCTACTGATTTTTTTTTTTCTTTTAGTTAATTTTGTATCCAGGCACATCGCTGAAGGTGTTTATCAGTGGAAGGATTTCTCTGGTTGAATTTTTGGGATCACTCATGTATACTATCATATCATCTGTGAATAGTGATACTTTGATTTCTTCCTTTCTGATTTCTATCACCTTGATCTCCTTCAGCTGTCTTAATGCTCTAGCAAGGACTTCCAGAACTATGTTGAAGAGATATGGTGAGAGTGGGCAGCCTTGCCTTGTCCCTGGTTTCAATGGGGTTGCTTTAAGTTTCTCTTTAATTTGATGTTGACTATAGGCTTGCTGTATGTTGCCTTTACTATGTTTAGATATATGTGTTGTATCCCTGATCTCTCCAAGTCTTTAAACATGAATGGATGTTGGATTTTGTCAAATGCTTTTTCAGCATCTAAGGAGATTATCATGTGTTTTTTTTTCTTTCAGTTTGTTAATATGGTGGATCACATTGATGGATTTCCTTATATTGAGCCACCCCTGCATACATGGAATGAAGCCTACTTGGTCATAGTAGATGATATCTTTGATGTGTTCTTGTATTCGATTTGCAAGTATTTTGTTGAGTATTTTTGTATCAATGTTCATAAGGGAGATTGGCCTGAAATTCTCTTTCTTTGTTGGGTCTTTGTGATGTTTAGGTACCAAGGTGACTGTGACTTCATAGAATGAATTTGGTAGTGTTCCTTCTGTTTCTATTTTGTGGAATAGTTTGAAGAGAATTGGAGTTAGCTCTTCTTTGAAGATCTGATAGAATTCTGTGTTGAAACCATCTGGTCCTGGGCTTTTTTTGGATGGTAGACTTTTGATGACTGCTTCTATTTCCTTAGGGGATATAGGACTATTTAATTGATTTACCTGGTCTTGATTCAGCTTTGGTAAGTGGAATCGACCAAGAAATTATCCATTTCATTTAGATTTTCAAATTTTGTGGCATATAGACTTTGGAAGTAAGTCCTAATGACTGTTTGGATTTCCTCAGTGTCTGTAGTTATGTTCTTCTTTTCATTTCTGATTTCGTTGATTAGGATGCTGTTTCTCTTTTTAGTTAGCTTGGCTAAGGGTTTGTCTATCTTGTTGATTTTCTCAAAGAACCAGTTTTTGGTTTCATTGATTCTTTGAATTTTTTAATTTGTTTTCAATTTATTGATTTCAGCCCTGAGTTTGCTTATTTCCAGCTGTCTACTCCTTTTTGGTGTGTCTGCTTCTTTTTTTTTTTCCCTAGGGCTTTTAGGTGATCCATTAAGTTGCTTGAATGAGATGTCTTGAAGGCACTTAGTGCTATGAACTTTCCTCTTAGCACTGCTTTCATTGTGTCCCATAAGTTTGGGTATGTTGTGTCTTCATTTTCATTGAATTCTAGGAAGACTTTAATTTCTTTCTTTATTTCTTCCCTGACCCAGCTGTCATTTAGTATCAAGTTGTTCAGTTTCCATGTGTGTGTAGGCTTTTTGCTATTTCTGTTGTTGTTGAGGTCCAGCTTTAGTCCATGGTGATCAGATAGGTTACAGGGGATTATTTCAATCTTCTTGTATCTGTTGAGGCTCGCTTTGTGACCAACCATATGGTATATATGGGAGAAGGTTCCATGAGGTTCTGAGAAGAAGGTAAATTCTTTTGTGTTTGGGTGTAAGGTTCTATAATGTCTGTGAGGTCCATTTGATTCATGACCTCTGTCAGAGACATTGTTTCTTTGTTTAATTTCTGTTTTGTTGACCTGTTTTTGTTGAGAGTGGGGTGTTGAAGTCTCCCACTATTAATGTGTGGGGATCTATGTGTGGTTTAAGTTTTATCAATGTTTCTTTAACAAATGTGGGTGCTCTTGTATTTGGGGCATAGATGTTCAGGATTGTGATGTCTTCCTGGTGGAAATTTCCCTTGAGGAGTATGAAGTGTCCTTCCCCATCTCTTTTTATTACTATTGGTTGAAAGTCTCTTTTATCAGATATTAGAATGGCTACTCCTGCTTGCTTCTTGGGTCCATTTGCTTGGAAAACTGTCTTCCAACCTTTTAACCTCAGGTAATATCTATCTTGGTGATTTAGGTGTGTTTCTTGTGTGCAACAGATTGCTGGGTCTTGTTTATGCATCGGTTCTGTTAGTCTCTGTCTTTTTATTGGCCAGTTGAGTCCATTGATGTTGAGAGAGTTTAATGACCAGTGGCTGTTCGATCCTTTGATTTTGATGTTGGCTGTGGTAGTAAGTTTCTTTGCTTGGTTGCTTTTTGTTTTATTGTAGTGAGGTTAATTATTTCCTGTGTTTTCTTAAAAGTAGTTAGTTTTCTTGGGTTGTATTTTTCCTTCTAGTATCTTCTGAAATGCTGAATTTGTGTGTGGGTATTGTTGAAATTTGTTTTTGTCGTTGAATGTCTTGTTTTCTCTGTCTATGAGGACTGAGAGTTTTGCTGGGTATAGTAGCCTGGGTTGATTTTTGTGTTCTCCTAGGGTCTGCAAGATATCCATTGAGGCCCTTCTGGCTTTCATAGTCTCTGTCGAAAAGTCAGGTGTGATTCTGATGGGTTTGCCATTAAATGTTACTTGGCCTTTTTCCCTTGCAGCTTTTAATATTTTTTCTTCCTTCTGTATACTTACTGTTTTGATTACTATGTGGCAGGATTATTTTCTTTTCTGGGATAATTTATTTGGTGTTCTGTAGGCCTCTTGTATTTTTATTGGCCTCTCTTTTAAGTTGGGGAAATTTTCTTCAATTATTTTGTTGAAAATATTTTCTGGGACTTGGAGAAGGGAATCTTCTTTTTCCTTTATTCCTACTATTCTTAGGTTTTGTTTTTTCATGTTGTCTTGAATTTCTTGGATGGTCTGTGTCAGGAATTTTTTTAGATTTAACATTTTCTTTGACAGATACATCTATTTCTTCCACTGTATCTTCCACACCTGAGATTCTTTCTTCCATCTCTTGTAGTCTATTGGTTATGCTTACCTCTGTAGTTCCTGTTTTCTTCCCTAAGTTCTTTCTCTCCACAATTTCCTCCATTCGTGTTTTCTTTAATTTTTTCAATTCTATCTTCAGATCTTGAGCCATTTTGTTGCTTTCCTTCACCTGTCTGACTGTATTTTCCTGTTTTTCCATCAATTCCTTCAGCTGTTTGGTTGAACAATCCTCTGATTCTTTTATTTCTTTCAATGATTTAAGTATTTCCTTTTTAAAGACCACAAACTGGCTGCAACTTCCTCTGTTTCTTTACTCTTGGCCATAATCTGTTTGTCTTTATCTTACTCTATTTCTTTATGCATTTTTTTGTTTCTTCTATTAACCTCTTTATAAGCATAGATATTAGGTTATCTTCTTGAATTTCAATTATTCTGGGGTGTCCAGGGCTGCTCGCCCCTGGATAACTGGGTTCTGGAGATGCCATATTGCTCTGTCTTTTGTTGGTTGAGATTTTATGCTGGCTTCTACCCATTGAGCTACCTTAGGTGTTGGGTGTTAGTTTCTGGTAGTTCCTGGAATCCTGTGGTGGAGAGAATACCCTTGGCAGGAAGATGGTTTTTCCTTAAGGAAGCCTCCTTAGGTTTTTTGGGTATTGTCACTGAATGGCCAGTGTTTTTCAGGAATTGCCACTGCTCACCTCAGGCTTACAGACCTGAGTGATAACTGTGGTCCTTGTTAGTCAAGAGGGCTCTCCTCTCACTCAGAGAAGTCTTGGAGACAGCTGCCTTGCTTTTGGGTTTCTTGCTGTAAATTTAGTGAGCTGCTGCTGTCACCTGGGTGCCCCGTCATTTGATCAGTTTAATTAGGGATAACTGGTTGCCCCTTGGAGCAGTTTTGGGGGTTGATCTCAGGGATCCCAAGCTGATTTGATAGCAGAAGTCTTATTTTTATTCCTCTTATTTGAATGGGAGATTTGGAAGTTGACTTAATGTAAATATTTCAATGCACCCGATACTATATTTGTGGAATTTATTAAACTACTTTAAAAGATAAAAAAAAAAAAAAAAAAAAAAAAACAGGAAAGATGCTCATCTTTAACTTGGGTATGTCCTGTGATTCCTGGGTCCTGGGTTCTATTTCTATTAAACAATGTTCAGTTCTGGACAAAGATAGCAGGATTAATTAGACTCAACAAAGTACTAAGCCAGGGAATGCTAAGAGGAGTGCCCACAAGAGTGTGGTTCATCACTCTCTCTCCATCCTCTGCAGCAGCTGGAATCAGAATAGAAGGCAAGGTGGTTTGCAGCAACTTCATGAAAGGTACCAGCCTACAGGTCAGTGATGAGACAGAGGGGACTAATGAGTAGGAGTTTATTCCTGCTTCATTCTTGTTGAAATGGAGTCCTTTATTTAAATACTTGACAACTCTTGACCGAACACAATGGTTAAAGTTGCAGGAATAAACCCCCTACAACCTTCCTTCTCCTATTTCTTATCTGAGGAAGAATTCATGAGAAGTTCAGCAGAACAAGTCAAGCGATCTTTATTTCACTATGCTTGTTGGTTCTGATTTGGGTCACAGACATCCTCATCCTTACTGTTTCAGATCTTTTATTTGTAAAAGAAACAGAACATGCTAGAATTATTAGCATGGGGAGCTGGAGGGCAAATAATGCTAATGGGATAAATAATATATCATTTATTAGAACTATCCTGCAGGGCTCACTTTACCAGCCACAACATCGTGATAGTCAGCAACCTCTAACAAGTTTCAGGGGGAGATTTCACTTTGTGACTGCAAAGACCCTTGGCACACTACCTAAATTAGACAACATATTAAAAATTAATGGCAGGCCAATTCCCTACAATTATACTTTTATCAGGGGAGCAGGAAGCCTGGTTTTCATGATCTAAGCAACTTTTAGCAGTGAATCTTTTTTTTTTTTTCAGTGTCAGATGATTCAATTTGTCAATGAATAAACATATTTCAGTGCTTCTGGGAAAAACTGAACTTACATGTCAATGGTAGTTATTTAAGGATGTGGCTGGGTGGTGGTGGATGCTGGAACGCACTGCCCAGGGCCCTTTGAAGAAATGATGGACTGATTTGCATTCTGAGTCCATTCTGAGATGATGATGGACTTCAGCTTGTAGCACCAGCTCTTACAGAGGAATCGCCTCTAGTGAAGAAATTATCTCATCCAAGGTCTCCTCTCTGTCTAGATGCGGCCCATACCCAATGGCTAACAGGGTGGAAAGGCTTGATCTTCAGCCCCCAAGTCTAGACCACTCTTAAATTCAAAGCCTGGATGGGAAATGCACCTGCTATGCAAGAATGCTTTACCAGCAAAGCCGTCCTTCAGACATGAGAAATGCAAACCTCCCTAGACAAGTAACAGGTAAAGGACTCCATCATCGTGGGGCTTTCCAGAATATACTGAAGAATGTGTATTCTGAATATACTGAAAGGAAGGCTAATAACCTGTAATACAATACTTAGGAAAGTAAGCACTCCGTGGAATAAAAATGCAGTCTCGCTGATAATTCTACAACCCTATATGGTGTGTGAAGTCACTTTACCCCAACAACAAGGTTGAAACCACCACCACTGATAATTTCCACCCTCAATAAATTACTTGAAAAATTAGTAGAAGAGAGAACATGTATAAGACATATTGATCTAAAATAGGACAACACTGTAAGAAAATTAGAGACCAATATTTCCCAAAGTAAGATATATCTTCATCTATACATTAGCAAATCAAATATATGCGTGAATATTGGTACACTTAACCTGTATTTTATACGCTGAGGAGATGCCTCAGCGAGTAAAGACAAAGGAGACTTACTTTGTGACTCAACAAAGACCTTTAGTATGCTGCCTTAGACAGCACATTAAAAATAATGTCAGGCCTATTCCCTACAATTATACCTTTAATTGTTTACTCACAATCTGATTTTGATCCTTGGGATCCACATGGTAGAAGGAGAAAAAACGATTTCTACAAATTATTCTTTGACTTCTATGTGCCTACAGTGTACATGCACACACACACACACACACACACACACACACACTGAATATAATAAAAAATTCTAACAAGTACATTGTTACAAAAACAGAATTAAAACACATTTTTTTTTCTGAGAAGAAAATAAAACTCTGCTTGCTAATGATCTAGAAACTTTCCATTGTTGTTTTAAACAAGTCTGCTCTTTCTAAGCTTGAGAACAATTTTTTTTCCTGATAATTTGGAGTGGCATTTATGTGATGAGGTAGGCCAGGATGAAAAAGTACCACCTTTAAACACTCTTGTGATCCAAGGTCATTCCCATGAGAGAAAAAGCAGGAATTTTCTTATTTTAAAATTATGTTTTACTTACGATGCATATTGTTTTTAGTAATGCGTAGACAATTTGTATCACGACACCTGTATGTTTTCAGGGTAGGAGACTGCCTTTAAAAATAGTAGATTTAAGGTGATGCTTTATGCCAAACTCCTATCAAATCATCCGTTTGTTTAATTTACTTATTGATTTTTTTAAATTTCTTGGGCAGTTGAAAGTACAGAAGGAGCTGCGTGTGGCTCACAGGAGACATCAGCCCATCATCAGGGTGGACAGAGACTCATTAAGTTGGGTGCTGATATCAAGATGCAGACCACGGGGCAGGTGCTTTTATCCTGTAGATGTTCTTGCCAGAGAACCATAGTCGTAGACATTGTGAGTCACTGAAGTTAGAAGTAAAAAACAAAACATAGAAACAAAAAACAAACAAAGAAAAAAACAAAACGATCAAACATCCCTGAGAAGTGGGAACCGGGGGAGACTATAACACTCCAGTGCCTCTTTTTTTAGGGGCTTCGGTGAGATTTTGAACATTGGAAGCTAGGTATGAACTGTGCCATCTTAAATAATTTCTCAATATCAGCAAGCCTTGGGGCTTATAGCTATAAAGTAAGAGTTAAACTAAGAGTGAAACTAGACAGGCTATATGTACTTATTGAGTGATGTCATTGGGATGAGACAGAGGTCCCTGGCACATAGTAGCTGTTTAATAAACAACTAATTTCATTTTCCCTTCTATTCTTTCATGCAGAATATATGCTAATCTCAGAAGAGGCCGTACATTTCTATGTAAATCTTCCTGGGTTGAAAACCACAGGGAAAGACAATTAAGTTTAATCGATGAGCCGATATAAACACCCATTAACAGATGCCCCATTTATAGCGGCAAAGGCTGACTGCTTTGCAATTGCTTCTTATAAAATATGACATTAATCAAGAAGACTAATTTTGGTGCTGATGTGATTTAAAGCACTTCCACTCAAATTCCACCTGGGGACAGTAATATGTTCACGAGCAGCAGCAACTGGGGCAAATCCCTGTTGCTAATCTTACCTATATTAGCTTTCCCACCCATGGCAGTAGGATTAATTTCTAAGTCTAACAAAGAAAACAAGATGCAGAGAGAAATGAAAATTTAATTTCCTGATTAGGTAATATTTTGTCTTTTAGGACATTACTTTCTTTTTTTAATCCCATTTCATTAGCTCATTTATTTTTTCTTTTATTGCATATATTTTTATATACACTATATCCTGGCTATGCCTTCCCTTCCCCCTACTCTTCCCAGTTCCTTCCTACCTCCCTTTCCTTCTGGATCCACCCTCTTTTTGTCTCATTAGAAAAACAAACAGGATCTAAGAGATAATAATAAAATATAATAAGATAAAACAAAAACAAACACATCAGAATAGGACAAAACAAAGAGAAGGAAAAGAGCCCAAGAAAAGGTACAAGAAATGGATAAAAACACAGAGATCCACTTGTTAGCACATACACAAGCCCAGTAGCCACAACACATACATAAGGGACCTGTGGGTATTAAACAACAACAACAAATGCAACACCCTCTTTCTCAAAAAACCCATAAAATAAAAACAGAGATAAAAGAAAAATAATGAAAAAGTCCTGACACCACATTATGAGATCTCCAAAGACGCTGTTGAGTTCCTTTTTGGTTGGCCATAATGGCTGGGCATGCAAAACTACCCTTGAGAGGAGTTTGTTTCCCCACTGAGACTCCTTAGGAGAAAATGAAATGTTCATTGCCAGTGGCTGTCAATGAGAGAATGCTGGGCATAGCTACACAACAGCTCTGAAAAAGAAATGCTTAGAAAAGATTTATTCAATATTGATTTAAATTTCAGATACTGAAGCATCACAAAATCTTCACGGGAACACAATGAGCAGGAGAGAGATCAGTTCATAAAAGCAACGTTCCAGCTGTGCAGAGTCCAGGATCAGCCCACCTGCCTTCAAACCCACCCCTGCTTCCCTGTGTGTAACCTTGGACCATCTGCTGGTGACTACTGCAGGCACACCTGTGAGGGACAACCTAGCCTAGGCTAACTGACGTGAGAAGGCCCACATTGCTGTGGGCAGCGTAACTCTGTGAGCTTGTGTCCCATACTACATAAAGGCACAGGTGTTCATCACTCTCTCCTTCCTGACTGCATGTGTAATGTGACTGTTATTCCATGATTTCTCCACCATAGTTTTTGCACCCTCAAGCTTTCAGGCAGAATCAACACTTTCTTCATTACGTTTCGTGTGTCAGGTATTTGTCACAACAAAAAGACATCTAATGCTGACAGGTTATCTAACCTCTGTGAGCTGACTACTTTCCTCATTTTGAAAATGGGCAGAGTAATAGTATGCTCCCCAAAACACAGGACAACAAACAAGCAGCTGTGAGTAGGTGTGAGTGATAAAAAGGGACTTGATTTGGAGTAGATGGACTTCTACAGACAACACCTAGCAATCTGAATTCTTGCATGCTTCCCCCACTGGGAATAGACACGTGAGCTATGGCAGCATTTCAGCAGTGCTTATGTCACAGGGAAATGGATTTTTGTATATTTAATTAAGGTTTCTAATCAGCCCATTTGAGATTAATTAAAACAGATTATCTGGTGGGCCCAATCTGATTTCAGAAGCCTTTTAAAAGAAGCGGTGCTCTCTAGCTGTAAGTTAAAAGGAAGTCGGAGAGGATTCCACCTGCTCCTGCTTGTCAGAGGGCTGGCGATGCTGAGCCTGGCATCTTACTTCACAGCCAGCAGGGAAGTGAGAACTAGAGTGGCAGAACCATGAGGACTGTTGCTGCCAGCAGCCCAGACACGCTAGAAGTTGAGTCTCAGCTGGAGAACCCAGAGAAGAGCGAAGCAAAGCTTCTCAGTGTTTTAACCACTCTCAGGACCTCCCCAAAGGAGAAGCTGGCCAGAGCCACTTAGAGTTTTACCCCACGGACAGTCAGATGGTAGTGTTAAGTTTGGCAAGTATTTTCTTATCAGGAAATGTGCAATGAAGAGGCCCATGCAAGTATATACAAGTGCTACCCAACATTATCTAAAAATATCCTTAAGGCTTTCTAGAAAGCAGCCTAAGAAGCTGAGAGAGGGAGTGACAAGAAAGGAGGGGTCAGGGAAGGGTGATGATGCCAGCTTCAGCTGGAAAGGTGTGTGCTCCGTGGGATAGACTCAAGATCGCTGACTGCCAGAGTGGGGAAGGAAGACGGGATAGCGTATGCTACCATCTGACTCTAGCGAACCCCCTCTATCAGTAGCCTTTCCCATTACTGTGATAAAATACATGACATAAGGACTTATGGAAGATTCATTTAGCTTTGGCTTCTAGAGGGTTAGAGCCGCTCATGGAAGGAAGACATGGCAGCAGGCAGGTCGAGCAGGAAACTGAAAAATCATGTGTCCTTCAATGTGTAGGAAGCAGGGTCAACTGGAATTGGGTGAAGCTGTACTCTCCAGCATTCCCCCAGGGCCCTGTGCTTCATCCAGTACTTCTCAACTGCTGCCACCAGCAGGTGGACCACATAGTCACATGACTGAGTCTCTGGGGACACTCCTCATTCGAGGAGCTGACCACGGGTGTGCGTGTGTAACTAGAGCATTTTTCACATTTTAATTTCTCTATATTTCATCTGAATCATTCTGATTTTTAATTCGGTAATTGTTAGACTTTGTAATTTTAATTTTAATCACTATGTTGCTTTCCCTGCCCTGAGAATATTAGTGTTCTGTGGGAACTACACTCGGTCTGGGCCTCACCACGTACACTCAGAAAACTGTCTGTGGTTTTGCCACAGCTTGCTGCAGGTGGCTCTCTTTCACTCAGCTTCAGCATTTCCTTAGGTTCAGGTTGCTTGTGTTGCCTGAGACATTTCTGGTGTTTGTTTAGCCAAACGTCAGATCTAGCGCTGAGATTTCTCTCTTCTAACTAGTTGGATGAAAGGGATAAAATCTTACAGGGATTTTGAAATTTTTATGTTGAAATAACAATATTAATATGTGGACTTATATCATGATGCATCCATAGACATTTCAGAGAGATGAGTAATTTTGGACCCAATACTTAAATCCTAGATTGGCAATTGAAAAAATGTTCTTTATCAAATAAAAGAGAACCCCTTTAGGTGCCAAGAGAATGGGGCCTAGCTTGTTATGGTTTTCCTGCTATTTCAGGGTGCTCACATAAAAGAAGATGATTTTAACTTTACGCCTGTGATGCTGCATAGTAATGTTGGCATGCAAGATTTCAATTTTCTTAACAATTAAAGTGCGGGAGGTCACTCTGCAATAACTTTTTTGCTTTTGAAAGTAAACTCTGGTGGTTTAAAGGAAGCATTTTTATGCAAATCAAAACAAGACTGAGATTCCATTCTACCCCACTCATAAAGGCAGTAATTAGGAAAACAAATGACAGGACTAGCCAGATGGCTCAACCCTTAAAAGACGTCTGTAATCCCAGAACTCCTAAAGTGATATTGGAGGTGGAGACTGGAGCAATGAACTCACAGGCCAGCTAGCCTGGAGAACAGAGCACAGGAAAGACAAGAGAGACCCCTCTCCAACAGGGTGGAAGAGAGACGTTGCCTCCCATGGGAGGAGAAAAACAGCTCCTCAAAATGATCTTCTGACATTCAAATGCCTGTTGTGGCACATGTGTGTCCATAGTCTAAAACACACACACACATCACACACAGACAAACACATACACACAGAGAGTGTTGATGATGATAAATAACAATTAAAAAAAAACGTGAAGGCAAGAACAAAAAGAAAACCTTAGATACTGCAGGTGTGAATATATAATAATCCAGCTGTTAAGGAAATAAGTTAAATAAGTTAAATATTCCACGTGACCCTGCATATATAACCAAAAACCTCTAAAAATCTATGTAGCACAGAGACATTTGCATATCAGTGTTTATTAGCACACTCAACTAGTCACAATAAACAGTGTTAATTGTACAATATTCAATATTCACTGCGGCACAATTTGCAATAGTTAAATTATGGAACCAACCTGAGCCTCCTCTGCATGGTTCCAGGGGTTGACCTAACCAGGGTGGTAAGGGAGGACAGGTAAACAAACACATAATGGAGCACTCTGAGAGGCTCAACTAGCCTCACCTCAGCAAGTTTGTTATACAGAGTTGAACAGGAAGTACTGCTGTTGCATACAGCTGAATCAAGGAAACAGGCTTATCTGATCTTGGTAGGATCAACCTGTATAGGGAGCAGTCTTCAAGCTGTAAATATCTGGGAGGAGGAAGCTATGGTGGTCATTTTCGACACACATTGTCAATGTTGGTGCTTGGACCAGAAGGCCTTGCCATTTCCCTGTACCTAGCCTGAAGCTGGCTTTGCCATTTCCCATGGATCTGAGGCATTAGGGTCCTTGACGTGCCCATGTCCATGTCAACGCCCATGTCCATGTCAACGCACGTTCACCCAGCACTTCATGCCTTCTCCACAAACCTGGATGTTCAAGGACAGGGGAGTACACACATATATAAAATGTATATATAAAATATATATATATATATATATATATATATATATATATATATATAAAGAATTGTTGAATATATGAATTGTTCCAGCCCGAAAGAACAAGGTCATCAAGTTTGTGAGATGGGTGCAACTGGAGATACTCAAACTAACGAAGGTAACTATCATAGGCTTCCTTCATTTCCAGGCCATAGATTATATAGATACATAAAATCAGGTATGTACATATGACAGGAAAGTAGAAGCAAAACTGTCCAGGGAACAAGGCACTAATTGAATGGAAGAAGGAGAAAAACAAACAAACAAGAAGAGTATGGGCACCTAAGGAGAAACATGCTTCAACATACAATATTCTTGTACTAAATTTAAAAACTTAGAAGAAAAGGTATTTCTAACACCTTATGACACTGAGTACAAGACCTTTTTGTATGCAAGGTTGGGTTTAAGAAGAATGACTTAACTGTATTATGTGAGTCATTATAACCGTAGGGAGCATTTCTATCAAACTGAGGACAACAGCTTACTCCAGGCAGAGCTGATGCTCTTCACGTTTTGCTACTGTTCCCTTGAGACTGTTGGGGCAGCACCTGCTCCCCTGGATTCCTGGTTTGCAAACCTGGAGCTATAGTCTTGCATTGATAGTTTTGGTGCCAAACAAATTAACTTGCTGAATGAAGGTACAACTTGGAAGTTATTTTTACATTGACCATTTTACTGGTCCAATCCAGGCAATTACTCCACCAGGACATTTGGTGAAGCTGTGTGCAGTATGGTGCTGTCTCCTAGTTACTGAGCAAGTCTGTGGGGGAAAAATGCAGTGTTTTCTTATTAAAAAAAAAAAAAAAGCAAAACACCATGTGCACTCATGTGGTACGTGTTCACATCTGTTCCCAGGCTCATTTTATTTTTCTGGAACCTATTGTGAATGACTTAATATCTCCTTTCATGTACCTTGTGTTCTGTGCATTGCTATTAGTTTCTTCTTTGATCTGCCAATGCAAAGATCATCCTCTTTAAAGCAGTACTTTACCGTTACTATCAACAACTGCAATCTCTCTCTCTCTCTCTCTCTCTCTCTCTCTCTCTTTGTCTCTTTGTAGGGTCAGTTCTGAAGGGCACAGTGTATCTCTTAATATTGTCAACTCTTAATATTGTTTGTGTAAAATTAATATTAGTTTAATTTAGGTGAAAATTATTTACTCAGTATGAGTTTATAGTCAGGAGCAAGAGGGTACTGTAACGCGTTCACAACCACTGCATTTAAGAAGTTTAGAATTAGTATTCATTTTCTGTTGTTGCCTAAATATTTATCACACATTTGCTATTTTAAAATGACATGTATTTATAATACCATGGTTTCTATGGGCCAGAAGTCCAGTTGTGACTCAGTATACTCTCTTGCTCTCAAGTTCTTTGCAAGGCTTTAATCTAGACATATGCCAGGGCTGAGTTCTTACCTGAAATTCAACTGGGGAAGGGTCTGTTTCCATTGTCACCCAGTATTGGCAGCATTTATCTTTTGAAAACTCTCTTGTTGGGGTTTCTTTTTCTTAATGCCTACAAATTTCCATTCTTTGTCATCTGGGTGTTTCCTCACATCCCTCATTTCTGTGTAAGGTTATGCAGACACAAATGCTCACTTACAATAATCAGACTTTCAATCATAACTTATTCTTGCTTTCCCATGCTTATTTTTTTCTACATACTCACAGACACATTTTTTTCTGTCTTTTTATATCCCATTCTCTCTTTTTAAAAATCAACTTTACCTTCTGCAAAGCTTCTGTATAGTACACTTCTTTCTATTTGGGGCTATACTGGCATTCTGTCTAACGAAGTCTGTATATATCACTTCACATCACAAAACCTTCCCTTTTGATATTCCTTCTTCTCATAAGATCACTCTAGTGAAAAGGAGTAATGAAATGAAGACAAGGACAAAACATGAAAAGTGAAAATAAAATCTAGTTTTACCGGTTGTCTCTGCATTCTTCATATTGGGCTGACCTAAGGTGGTGGCATTTTAGGCTCTGGGAATGCAGTGGCTTATTTGCATTAATATTTCATTCTCTAACAGTGTTCGTTGCAGATAATAATTGCTGCCTCTCATGACTGAAACTCACTATCTGATTATGATTCTGGCTTTTTTTTCCAATTAGGGAAGATTTTTACTCACTAATTAGCCTTAGAGTTTCTGTGTACAGCAGAATAGAGGGAAAAAAGGCTTTAAGAAACATAAATCCTAAATATGTCAAAAAGAACTGCCCAGTGGTTAGTTCACGTTGGTTGGTGTCAGCCAAGAAACTACATCCTACCCACTTTTTAATTTTTTCATTGCTTTATGTTCCCTTTTGTTGTTGTAATCAAAACCATGACTATAAGCAACTTAAGTGAGGAAAGGATTTAATTGTTTTATACTTCCAGGTCAGTGTTTATCATTGAGCAAAGTCAAGGTAGGAACTCAAGGCATCTCTGTTTGTTATGTGTAAACCATAGTGGACACTGTTTTCTGGCTATCTCACAAGTTCATGCTTGGCTACTGTTCTTTTATAGCCCATTTGGTGATCTGAACCAGAATGGCTCCCTTAAGCTTATATATTTGAAAACTTGATCCCCATTTGGTGGAACTGTTTAGGAAGGATTAAGGAGGTATGGTATTGATGGAGATGAGTTACTGGAGGTGGGATTTGAAGTTTCATAAGTCCATGCCTTTCACGGCTAGCCCTTTCTTCCTCCAATGTGCAGATCAGTGTGTAATCATTTCTCTGCTGCTCTCAGCTCCACGCCTCCATGCCTGCTGCCATGCTTTCCGCCATGAGCACTGTGGGTTCTCACCCTCTGGAATCGTGAGCCCTAACAAACATTTTATTTTATAAGTTGTTTTGGTCTCCTTACAGCAGTAGGAAAGTAATTAAGACAACCTGGAACCACTGGCCCACAGAACGATGATGCCCACAGTAGGCAGGGTCTTTCTTCAATTAGCAGTCAAGTCAGCCCCTCTAAACATGGCCCTGGGTCAGTATAATCTGGTCATCTCCTTAATGGAGGCTCCCTTCTCAGGTGACTCTGGGCTGCCTAGTGGACAGCTGAAGCTAACTTGGAAAATCCTATTACAAGAAGAAAAGTTGTTTTTCCTATGGAATGAAGTTTAGATTTCAAGGTGAATCAAATCATTAAGAAATGACTGATGAACAGAGTTCTCACTGCTGCATGTGCCACTGAGGTGCCAGCTGGTGTTCCTATATCAGCTGTCATTTTGTATCTCCTTCAACCCAACCATAATATTTTTTCAAAAATGGGCTACCTTATTTTCCAGCACAGACATGTTGGATTAAACTCCTAACTATACTTTAAAATACCATACAGTAGTTAAAACTTTTAGTTAATACAACACCAAGAACTTGGATCTTCAAAGACTAGCAGAAGCTCATGTTTCACCCATGTCTCTCACTGTTTCTACCACACACTGACTTTCTTCTCTTTCAGCTTATAAATTTGATCTTTTTCCCACAGTAGCACTGAAGGGTTGGGTGAGAAAAATTAGATACAATTTTTTTTTCTTACATTTGTCATTTACTATTAAATAGAAAAGTGTGGGAGCTCTTGAAGTTTCGAGATGTGTAAATCCTCCAACGTGGATGAGTGTAGTTTGGAAAGGTGGTGCCCCAACTTTAATCCTACCCCCTAAACGCAGTTTCTCTGCCTCCAAGTTATTCTGAGTGGCCGGTAGTTTATTAGTCCAGCGCTCCTTCTCAGAAGTACATTTCTGAAGAGGTCATACCTCACAGGGACTGTCTGCGAGACTGTAGGAACTGAGCCAGACAAGAACATTTGCAGGTTTTTAATATATTTTGCACATCTCAGTTTCAAGAGCAACAGGAAGACAGGAGTTGACTAAAAGTATCTATGGCTTGTTCTATTTGAGAGCAATAGCTTGTCCATCCCGTCTGATTTCAGTGTGGAGATGTATTTATTTGTGCACTTCAAGATCATAATTCATCACTGCTCTTATGCTGCAGAGAAAAGCAAAGGCCAATAGATCATCACATTGTGGTTCTGAGGCTCTGTGTGTCACAGCAGAGCGTAAAGGCAACCTTGCTTTAGCAGCGGCTAAGGAGAATATGATGGTGAGGCCTTCTTCACGGCCACATTCCTCTAAGAATGTTTGGATACCGAGGGTCAGAGATGGGAATTGAAATCCAGTTTCAAATTTCTTCAGCTGCTCTTGAAGCAGAGAAGTAATATCCCAAGAAACATATAAAGGTGGAAATTTACACAAAATCTACACAAATTTAATTTCTTCTTGGGACCTTCTTAATCTGTATATATCATACCTATAACGTTAGAGCTTGAAGGATAAAATGAACAATAAAATAAATTTGAAGTCGGCATTTGGTTTTAGTTTGTCTTTATGGAAATAGTAATAATGTGATTTGTTTCACATAAGAAGTTATTGAAAATATCAACCAAGTTGAAAGTTTGTGTATTTTGCTGTCATGCTGAGATTTCTAATAAAGAATCATAAAGGAATTCACACCGTCTCTTTGGAGGATGGAGCAGGAAGTCCCTCTCAGTTTTGAGCTAGCTGTTGTGTTGTGCCCCTCGCCTCCCATGCTGCTTTGTTTTCATGCTTCAGTGTGTCAGCTCCCCTTGCTTCCTCACACTGTCCCCTATCAGTGAGCCAACACTGTGCTCTCCAACAGATATCTGCTTCTGAGATATGCACATGACAGAAGTGCATTCTCTTTTTAAGGTTCATAGAAAGTCATGTAATTAGAAAACTCTGGTATTTTCTGTTAGAATTAATACTGTCACAATAAAAACTTCAAATTTATTATTTTTGAAATTATGCAAAAATATAATTCCTTTCAGAAATAACTAATATTATTATATCCAGGGATAACATTTTAAAAGTTATTTCTTTAATTTTTGCAATTATAATCACATCAGTTTCCCTCCTCCTTTTTCTCCCTCCAGACTCTTGCTCTCTTTCAAATTAATGGATATTTATTTATTTATCTATTTATTTATCTATTTATAGTATGTATTTCTCATTCCTCATCAAGGAAACTTCTCTTTGCAACAGATGGAAACCATTTCTGATAATGACAGCCAATCAAAATGCTGAGTGGTAGAGCCCAGTCCCAGTGGAACCACCTAGCATGTAAAGTTCAGAAAACATTTTGGAAGAGAAGGTGTCAATACTGTAAGAGACAGAGGACCAGGGAGTTTGTGTGTTCTAGTAACGTCAGAAGCTGTACCTTTAATGTCTCATGACTGTCCAAACCTGAGCTGAAGAAGAATGACACCAATGAAACAGAGAGGGGAAGCCCACAGTCTCATCCCACACAAAGAATCCTACACGAAGGCACTGAGGAATCTGGGAGTAGAAAAGATGGCTTTCCTGGAGAAAAACACGCCAGCTGGTTGTTCAGTGTCAAATAGTCAGTTCTGCAAACACACATACAAGCAGTAATTATTGTATTGGTCACATTGTATTTAAGAACACAAATACACACACATCTGTTTTCTTATGTGATAACAAAATTAAAATAATAGATCATGAACTTCAAAAGCAGTAAGGACAGATATATGGCAGTGCTTAGAAAAAGGAAGGAAAACTAAGTAAATGACATAATTATAACAATGTTAAAATGAAAGTATGCTAAATCATTCTCTGCCTAAATAAAGCTAAAAGTGAAGTTAAACTTCCCAAAAGTTATACAAAAAAAAAAAATTATACAAAAGTTACACAAGTATTCTATGTTTTTCCAAAGTTTTGTTTTCTCATTTTATTTTAGTTGTTGGTGGTGTTGGTTTTGGTAGGCACATGTGTGGGACAGGGTCTCCCATGTAGACCAGGCTGGCCTTGAATTTACAGCACTCTTTCTACCCACTTTCCAAGTGCTGGGTTACAGGTGTGAGACACCATACACAGCTCATCTTTGCTTTGATGTACTTTAGACTTCATGTAGTATTACCTTTCTTTCTAGACAGGAAAGAATTTTTTTTTTTTAATAACTTGCAGCTACTATTGATTGTTGAATCAGACCCTGGCTGGAGGAGTAGGTTTGGGGGTCTTTACAGACAGGTGGTAATAAAATCACCTAGGGAAGATGTGTGACCAGACAGAAGCTGAGGGCTTTGACTTTGAGGAACACAGAAGAACCTTGCAAGATAACTTGATTTTCAATTAGTTTTAAGCCAGCACTTGAAGTAAATGTCAATCTTATTAATAATTACAATCATCAATCTAGAATAATTAAGATTTTTACAATGAGTTGATGAAGGAGAAACTAAAAGTCTTCAAAAGGGATTAAGAAAGTTAAATTTTATCTTATTTTATGGCAAGTAAGGAGATATTTTTGAGGGGAAGTGTCAACCAGATTAAGCACTGCAGGGAGGCTGTTAGGATTTTGGAACAAACCTGCTTCTGGGTTGCCTAGCAACTTATGATGTCCTCATGTGTCACTGGCCAGGTAGCCACACCTGGATTGGCATGGTTACCTTGCTTCTTAAAGGGACAACTGGATACATGGGCTCTCTCTCTCTTGGTCCTTTCTCTTTATTGGGATGCCTCCCCTATTTCCCCTCTCTCTCTTTTCCTCTCTCTCTCTTTTCCGCCATCATGACCTGCTCTCCCTTCTCTCCCTCCCTCCCTCCCTCCCTCCCTCCCTCCCTCCCTCCCTCCCTCCATCTCCACTTAATAAACCTCTTTTATATGTAAGATCTGTCACCTAATCATCTTTATTTAGTTTTGTCCCATAACCTTGGAGTTAGGTACTTCATAGGAATGTGTGTGAATTCATTTTCATTGGCTTTGACAACATTGAGGTCACTAAGGTGTCAACAGCGGAAATACTGAACAAGTTGAAGCTAAATGAAAGATGATGCACTGAGAGTTATATATATATTAATAAATAGCTGTGTAGGGAAAATGACGAAAATCAGGGTCTGTGTGCACTCAGGTTGTTTGGTTTAGGATTCACAGGGCTGAACCCGAGTCAGCTGAGCAAGGGTGTCCCAACACTACGTCTGTAAAAGAGAGACTGTGTTAGCGGGACTCTCAGAATAAATACACAGCATCTGTCATGAAGGTGTCAAATTCCAGGGCGAGTTTTGATGAGTTTAAATTTTCTTGAAAGACAAATCAAGATCACCAGGCGATAAATCTTTGTTCAGCAAAACTTCACAAAAGAAAGAGTTAATAACTTTTGTGTTTTCTTATTTCAAATAAATAATACATGCCCAAGCTTTAAAGCAAACACATATGACTGTTCTATATTCTGCCTTGAACACTTGGACCAGGCCAGTCAGCAGAAGCTTGTGGGGGAAGAGGGGAGCCTGTGACTTTCTAGCATTTGCTTCATTCTCAGTGGATGACAGTTTTCAGGTTAAAAAAAGGGGTGGTGGTTTAAAATCAGTTTTAGATTTTAGATTTAGTTTTAGATTTTAGATCAAAGAACAGAAAGCACAAAGTATTAAGAATATTTTGCTAATGCTTTTAGCTTTTAGCTTAAGAACTTTTAGCTCAATGCACCTTCAACTCACTCTTTGTAAGAGAGGAAAAGAATAGAAAATGCAAATGAGGCCACATTTCTTCAGGTAAGAGCATGTGGTCTTGCTGGGCCAGGTCACTTTTGGAATTGTTAGTACCCTTTTGGGTTCCTGGGTGGCCTTTCTCAGTTTCATCCTGCCATTTCCACTAGGCCTCTTTTCTATGGAGACTTCCTACAGGAGAAGTGGGCTCCTGTGCGTAGTTCCTCTGTTGCCTCTTGCTCTCATCTCAGGGTTAGGGGTACACACTCTAGCAAGTCCATTTCCCTTGTTCTTTGCTTTGTGGTGTTGGATGCTGAGAATCTACCCCAGACTCTGGCGTGCTGTGCTTTACCTGTAGCTGTGCCAGCCAGAGATTCAGAAACCCGAATGTTTCCCGCTGTGTTGAGCTTTGCAAGGTCTAGCTGCCACGAGCCTGGCGTGAGAATATTGATGTCATGTAGAAAACTGTGACAGAGAAGATTGTGACTACAGCAAACACCCAGATTTCCCATTTCATACCACAAATAAATTGCTAGATATTTTGTTTCTTCCAAGTGATACCAATAGCTAGAATTTTCTCTGAAATAACTTTTAACAGTGACTAATTTCACAAGTGGATAATGGCACTACCTCTAACCTCACTGTGGAAAATACATCTTCCTCAAAAATGGCAGACACACATTAAATTTTATCTTACTCCTAATGCTCTTTTGGCTCTAGAATTTCCTTTAGTACCACCATATAGCAAGATCTAGAATTGCATAGTAGTTATTCAAAATGACATTGTGTCCATTTCATTCAGTTTCTAAAAGCACCATAAGGCATTGATGCCTATGTTTTCAAAATCAACACTTGATAAGTTTTCAGCCATTCTTAAAGCCAAGGTCAGGGTCAGCCATTTCAGTCTGTATTGATTTCCCTACAGCTTGTGCAAACCTCTTATTAGTTGTATCACAAATTCAGACACTAAATGCATCCTAGAGTTTGATATTATCGCCTGAAAACACGTCCACTCTTCATGAGGAGCAGATCCCTTCTATACAGTAATTTCATTCTCACATCTAATGGCAGAGTCAAGGCACTGAAGGAAGTTCCAATAAATGTTTGGGGAACAGAAATAAATATGCGGGAGCCACCCTAAAATAGGAGGGAGGCCACTTTCTAGTGCAGTGCTGAAGTGAGGCTTTGCAGCACTTCCAGAAATCCTTGACAGAGCCAAGCCCCCATGTTGGGAGTGACTTACAGATTTACATATTCTGAATTCTCACATTTGTGGCCAATGTCTCAGGAGAAGGTGTGTCTATCTCAAGGAAGAAACCTTTCTAATTATTGCCGAGCATAAGAGCCACATTATATTACACCAATGGCCCCTCCTCGTGACTTCTGTTGATGACATCATCACTACAGCACTCTCTGTCCGATACTTTTGAATATTTTTAAATTGAGGCATTTTGTCAACATTTCATAATAACTTCTCCACAAATTACCTTAAACACAGTGGAAACCATTATTTTATATAACAGCAAGAGTCAGGATGGAATCCAGTGCTGGCTGGCGTTACTCAAGGTCAGCATAGATAGATATTCAGGGTGTGTTCCTCCCCCGTTTTCTTCTTCTGTCATCCTGGTGCCGTCTTTTTCGTTAGGCCCGTGGGACAATGACCTCTTTGCATGTATCAGACCAGAAAGGGATGATAAAATATCTTTTCTCATGTTTCTCTATGAGAATGAAGACATTCCCCACTTCCAAATCCCCCAGCAGTCTTCTTGCTAGTGAAAATGCATGCCTAGAGCAGTCCTGGGGCAGGGTTAGCAGTGACACGACTATCTATAGAAAGATTTTTCCAGGGAGAAGAGTCCACAGTGTTCTACTGGACTGCTGTCACATGCTTTCTGTTCTGTCTGTCTGTCAGACGACTAGGCTGGGTCTTAGCCCTCTCTGCATAGTGACGTAATTAACTGGTCACTAGGTTATCACCAAGCCAACTCCAATAAGAGGCCGTTGTGATAACATTTTGTAAAACTCCAGGAACCACAAAATGTACTTTTTCATTAAGGATATGGGGACTGAGTTAAAAAGAAGTTTCTTCATAAGAAAAGCATTCATTTATTTGTATACAACCTGCAAATGTCCATAACATGTTTTCATACCTTGTACTTTACAAAAGTTATTCTAGTCTTATATTCTGTTTCACATAGAAAAGCACCATGCACTCAGATAGAAACATCTAATGTGTTAAAATAAGCAATAAGTATACCTAAAAGAACAGTTAGCAGTTTTCAAGCAAATTCAGAATTTATGCCAGTTCTCAATTTTTGTTCTTCTAAAATTTCATTTTATTTACTTATGTTGTGTGTGTGAGTATGTGTGTGTGTGTGTGTGTGTGTGTGCATGTGTGATGGTGTACAAGCAGAGGTCAGAGAACAACTTGAAGGATCCTGACTTCTCTTTGCATAAAGGGATCTGAAAGCTAAAACTCAGGAACACGTTTCAGGCTTAGCTGAAACGGCCTTTATGAGCTGAGCTATCTCATAGCCCCGATTTTTTCACTCATTTTGAGGAAACAAATGATGATCTCAGGATTTTACAATGTTTCTCTTCTGCTAGGCTCATTTAGGGTAGTAATTTAATGTATAATTGGTAAACTAATTGAGAAGTTCTTCTACTTTAGTGCTGATAGTAATTACAATGGAATGTGCGCAACTGCTAAGATAAAAAAATCAGATTAAACAGAATCGAAGCAAACCTAGAGATGCCTAAGTTCTTTGCTATGATAGAGTATCACACTGAAAGAATTTGTTTCAGTAAGATATACTAGCTTCAGATTTACAATAATTGAAAATTTCTGATAATAGAGGGCCCATCAAATACACATACAAACATATTCACACAGTATCATAAAACCTAAGTAAGAAAAACTATTGAGTTTCTCTTTCTTTGTGTAGATAATTTCTTAGCTGTCACATAAATATTTAACACAGTACACCATCTCAGTAGTTATAATATATTATTCAGGAAACATGTTTTCTTTTTAAGTGTTAGAATATTTTTGTTGTATTTATTATCTTATTTGTCAAATAACTTTGAACAAAGCCTATTACTAAGTATTATAAAGCAGGATAAAAATTGGTTCTTTTTTCTTCTGATTGTATTATTTATAAGGTTAAGTTTTATCTCTTACCATCTGAAAAAAAAAATGAAGCAAATGGATAATGAAGGCACAGCTTCATAAAGATGAGCTTTGGAGAAAAACACATAGTGAGTAAGAGATGTAGGTGAATGTATGGAAGATTGAAAAAGAAAAAAGACTTGAGGTAAACGCCTTCAGTTTTCTATTATCCTCTGACAAAAGTTAGCCAATACAAACCCAACAGGCAGAACTCTGAGCAAGTTTGGAGAGTGAAAGAGCTGTGTCCTTGTGCAGGTGTGGTATCACCTGGTGGAAAATACTTGTAAACACTTATCAGCACGTGACTCATTCCCTGCTAAGATTCCAACAAAGAGGAACAGCCTCAGAAGTTGGGAAGAGTGAACAATTGAAGCAACAGCTAAAATATTTAAATAAGAAGGAGTTAAGCATGGTGGGGGACTCTTCAGAAGGGCTGTAAGGGCATCAGAAAAAGAGTACCTTGTTCCTTCTCTAGCCCTCCTCTCCCAGGCTCTGGGACAGTAGCTCTCACTCTTCCTAATGCTGCAACTCTTTAATATAGTTCCTCATGTTTGGTGACCCCCCAATTACTAAATTATTTTCATTGCTACTTCATAAGCTATTGTTATAAATCATAGTGTATATACCTGTGTTTTCAGATGGTCTTATAAAATCCTTGTAGAAGGGTTACTCAACCCGGAAAGGGATCACGACCGACCAGTTAAGAACATCTCACTGCTCTGAGGGAAGGGAGATGGTCTTTTCAGCCTTCCGTAAACCTAGGGAACCATCAGCAGAAACAAAACGAGAAGTTGGATTTAGTTGCACTGGGTTCATACACTAGTGTTTGCCCCACTTCACAAGATGTGTTCTGCGAAGAGGAAGGCGGTCTTTTCTGTGGTCCACCCATGGGTGTCACAGGTGAGCAAGGTCAGACTGGCTCCTGACATGGCCAATTCAAAGTCAGTACAAAGAGAGAAGGCTTGTACCCCTGGATACAGAAGCCGAAGATTTTACTTTTCATTACCGTGTGTGTGTGTGTGTGTGTGTGTGTGTGTGTGTGTGTGTGTGAGAGAGAGAGAGAGAGAGAGAGAGAGAGACAGAGACAGAGACAGAGAGAGACAGAGACAGTCTATACATCATTTCATTCAGGCAATAGACCTCCTCAGATATTCTCACCTGGAGAGCACTCAGGCTGGGGGATGATGACCCATCAGGTTTAGTGAGAGGCCCTATCTCAGCATGAGGGAGAGGGAGAGGGAGAGAGAGAGGGAGAGGAAGAGAGAGAGAGAGAGAGACAGAGAGAGACAGAGACAGAGTCTATACATCATTTCATTCAGGCAATAGACCTCCTCAGATATTCTTACCTGGAGAGCACTCAGGCTGGGGGATGATGACCCATCAGGTTTAGTGAGAGGCCCTATCTTAGCATAACAACCTGTGAAACCTGCTGGTTTGACTCTGCATTCCCATGCGCCCTTGTTGTAGGCCATAAAAATGAGTGCCAGGCTATATATTATTTATCATTATTTGCCCTATAATTATTGTGGCAGTATAATTTAACCCACTATCACAAATAATAAGACACAGACACCTGTTAGTTTTGTAATTGCCTATTTACCTTGTGCCGGGAAGATATTTCTACCTATGCTGTCTCAAGAACCTCACCATCTATCTCCCAGACCCCATCCAATGCCATGTACACTCCTCATTCCTGTCTGGGCTACCTTCCATCCATAATCCCAAAATACTTGCTTGTATTCTTCCTCTGGAACTTTTCCCACCATGATTGGAGTCCTTCCTTCTGGCCCATGTGGTTCCTTTTCTGTGCTAATCTATTATGGTGTCCTTTTTCCTCCTCTCTTCCTGTCTGTCTATCTCCTGTGATTCTCCTGTCTTCCAAAGCCCGAGAACCTTAGCCATGCCTACCCCACTCTGCCCTGCCTAGGTACAGGCTATTTAATCAACAAATCAGGTATGTCTTAGGCATGTTTATACAACAAGGATAAGTATATCCAGGAGTAACCAGATCTTGAGGACCAGCATCAGAACAATCCCTAACACACTCTCCCAAACAGGAATAGGTGTACATGTTTCACACAAAAACCATCAGAAAATAAAAAGCCAAACTCAAAGGAGGAAGACCAGGTTAACCCTTTTGCAAGCCAAAGGCCAGAAAACCCTGATGGCCACAGCCCTCTTGAGAAAGCCAAACCTTGTCCATTTCCGCTTTTTTTTCTTAGCCCCAGCTTTGGAGGAATATACATAAGTGGCTGTCAGTGAGTGGAGAGAAGAGGGTGAAATGTGTGAGCCTGGGAAACAGCAGATATCTCTTTCTTATTCTGAGGTGGTCATGATTCCACACAGAGGGACTAGCATTGTCAAGTCAGTCAGGCAATCTAGATGGAAGAGGTTAAGTACTGACCCTGCAGCAAGAAGAAAGCCCTCTAAAGGGCAAGGGAAGAGATGAAATGAAAGCTGCCTTGTCAGAATCTTGCTCTTGGACTCTGTAGCCTCTATATCTATTCAAAATACGTTTTTGTTTGTTTGTTTGTTTAAAGCACCCAGACTATGGCTCTTTGTACAGCAAACCAAAGACAAGGCAGTGATTAGTGCCCTCCACAGACAGAACTGAATTTTAAAAACAGGCAAGAAGAGCCCAAAATGTGAAAGGAAAGTGCAAATATAGTCCTAGCCCAGGAGGAGGCCATATGCAGCAGAAGAAGCCACCATGCTGCGAATCGGCTCTGTGATCAGGACTGGAGATTTCAGTACTCCAGGATGTCGCTGTGTTTGGGGAAGGGCAAAAGCTGCCAGGGCTTTCCTGCTGGACAGCTGACGGGGATAGAGTTAGCTCCAGCCATTTCCTACAAGAATAAAATAAGGAACAGTGCTGGATTCTTGAGTGAACTGCAACTTGGGCAGAAGGTGCTGAGAACACCAAAAAGCAGAAACACAGAAGAAAGTTAAAAAAAAAAACAAAAAACAAAAAACCCAGAAATCAACTCAAATGTAAAAGTCGTTGCTGGAGGTCAATGCAGTTTTGGGTTTTACCTTACACATCCATTTTGAAGGAGACTCGGGTACTAAAATATTCTGCAGAATCTGGCTTCTAATGAAGGCTTCTTTATCAGAAGGATCAAAACAGAGACAGCTGGTGATCCTGAGACGAGCTATCCTCTTCAGAAAAATATCAAGCTCTGGTTAGCCTCAGTGTGAGGAAGCCAAGAGCTCTTTTCTCCAACATCATCTGAAATTTGGTCAGTGACACTTCCTCGTTTGTGTTTGTTTGTTTTGTGACTTTCAGAAAAGCAGTCGAGGAAATTGGATATGGCAGGTACTTTCAGTGCTGCTGTGTGGCGCTGGCATTTGTTGGAAGAGAGAGGCAATCGAGTTCTCAAACTCAGGCGAGACTTCCTCAGAGCATCTGGAGGAAAGAGGGAGGAGGAAGGGGGAAGAGGGAGGAGGAAGGAAGAAAGCCTTATTATCTATGCTTTCCAGAAACCCACAGACAAAACTGCTGTCTGCTGCTCATTGTGTAGAAATAGAGCCAGGACAATACTATTCACTTCATCTGTTCTTGACTCCTTTGAAAACAGAACAACACAAGCTTGAACTAACAGGAAGTCAGCTCTCTCTCTCTTTCTCTCTTTCTGTGTGTGTGTGTGTGTGTGTGTGTGCCAACATGCTCATAGAGTATTTCACGCTGACACTAATTAACTTTGACTGTGCTGTGATTTAGTATCTGCACCCTGCATGCCTTTGCAAGTACTCTCAGTGTCCAGCAGAGGGTATCATATTGCCAGGAGCTGGAGGTGCAGCATTTGTGAGCCTCCAGATGTGGGTGTTGGGGACCACACACCATCTTTATGATTAAGCCCAGGTATGCTCAGACACTGAGCATCTTTCCAGCTCCTCACTTGTTCTTTAAGTGCTGGCGTTTCAGAGGATATCACCCCTGCCCTTTTGTTTTTGATCTCATCCAGTTATAGTCATTCACAGTTCCATATTCTGTGATCAACAAACCACTGAAGTACATTCATCACCTTTTGAGAGGTGACCTATCAGGCCTTAGAATGTAAATTGAAACCAAACTATATTGCTCACATATAATAAAATATTATTCAGCCATAAAACCTATTTTTCCCTTACACAGCACTACTTATATGAACCTTGAAAATATACATGAAAGTGAAATATTGAAATATACCATTTTTATTAAATATTTAGAGCAAATCCATAGAGACAAAAAGCAAGACAGTGGTCACCAAGAATGTGAGACATTTCATTCAGTAGATGCTGAGAATTTGGGGGGATAAAAGTGCTTTCAGTCTAGAAAGATGATGCTTTTACAGCATATGCGTTTGCATATTATCACTGACTTAAATGCTCTATCTGTTGTTTTATCTTTTGTGATGGTTACCCTAATGAAAACTTTTAATGTGTTTATTATCTGCCCTTCTCATCCTATGACCCCCACAAAAGGTATAAAACATTACATAACTTCAGGTTATTATCATTATAATTTGGCTCCCAGTTAAACTATTTTTTCTATTTTATGCATAATTATCACTCTTAAATTCCCCCTCTGCCATCCAACAGTTGTATATTCAATCTGCGTGTTTCATAGGCACCCACATCTCAATGTGTTCTAAGTAGAATCCATCTGTTCTCACCTCACTCCTGCTCTTACCTAGTTCCAGTGTCATCCAACAGCTTCCGTATCAGCCAGTCTCCTTTTTTTCTCCCACAAACAATCCGGCTACATCTGTTATTTGTATCTAGATATGTGATCACATCGTTTCTGGCATTGTTCAAGGCATGATTATTTTCTCCCTAACTTTTTAACGTTCTTGTAATTCAATACTGCACAGTATTAAGTGATGAAAATATCCAGGATTTTTTTCTGTGGCTACTTTACGTTTAAAATGTTGTGCATGTATCTGAAGAAATAAAGTTTTAATTCATTATTCTAAATTTCAATTAAAAAAACATCACATTCAATTGAAGGTAGCCATATTGAATTAACATCCTCAATGCCTGAGCACTTGTTAGAAATCTAGAATTCTAGGTCCCACTGGAAGCCAGTGGATTATAGTCTTCAATGACCTGGAATTCTCACAGTATCTGAAGGCACATCAGAGTTTAAGACTATAACTCTGTCTCATCATTTCTCCATTTTATCTAAAGTAGTTGATGATAGAGACCACGACTGGTTTATAAAACTGCACGCCCAACTGGGCATTCTGGTGCACCCCGGTGAAGTTAATGGTGAGCCTGTGCTTCATAGTGAATTCCAGAGTGAGCCCTAAAAACAAATAAACAAACAAAAGAAATACAAAATTCTCAGAAATACCAACTCTGCGCACTCCTTCTCCGTTATAAGCTCTGTTTCTCTGAGAACTGTTACAGATATTACCACTATAGCGTGGTCAGTCTCATCTTATCTAATCCCTGTTGTTCATTCAGTGTCACCAGCTGCTGCCTGTTTTCCCTACCAGAGAGGCTTTCTTCATTGTACTTCTCCACTGGAGACATTTACTGGATGAATGGTGATTGCCTCTACTTTGAAACCACACTAAGTCTCCCCTCCACAGTGACACAGGCTATGTCTCTGCCTGGAAATCTTCTTTCCTGATACCACATGATTCTTGCTCTTAGTCTCTCTCCACCGTTTCTGCTTTATTTTTACATTTTTTAAACTTGAATTCTGTTTTTTTTTGTTTGTTTGTTTTTGGTTTTTTTTTTTTTTTTTTTTTTTTCAAATTTGAAATGTTTGATTTTACCAGTCAAATGCAAGGGTGAAAGCCTGTTAGCTCAGAAAGGCCAGAAAGCAACCAGCTGACTTTCCTCCTCAGTGGATGTCCCAAAAGAAGGAAGGCTCCTTCCTCATGTCTCTAAGACCCTTCAACCCAAATGTCTCTCCCTTCTACTTCCTGCGGCATCTCTCTCTTATTCTTCCTGACTTCCTCTTCCTTTCTGTGGTGTTTTCTATGTTTACAACTGGTAGCTTGGTCCTCCTCTTTACCTATGGGTGACTTTATTTGCTTCTGTTTACAATATTCAAGTAGAAAGCTCTTGGGTTAAAGGTCTGTGCTAGGGATGAGACACACCACAACTAGAAACAGATTTTTTCCAGTAAACAACACAGTCTCAGGGTTCACAGTGTGATCAAGAACCCTGCAACGGAATTCTTCACCTGAATTTGTGTTGTATGTATATTTGTCTTTGGTAACTTTCCCAGAACTGACATCTGTGAAGGCATGGATTGCTTCACTTCCGGCACATAACAGATGTTAACATCATATTCATTTATTAACTGGATAAATAAATCAAAAATTATTTTTTTGTGTAGTTTTAGAATATACCCCCAAATCAAAATTCAAAGGCATTTACATAAATTTGATTATGGACAAAGGACATATCCAAATATACCTAAAACTTAATTCTAAATTCTTAAAATTTAAATATTTCTTTAACCAAGAGGCACATACAATCACCACCCCCTATATATCTTTGCTTAAATTTCAAACATGACAATTACAAAGAATAAAAATATCAAATGGAAGTTTTCCCAATGATATCTACATTATTGAAATAAATTGGATACGATTACTAATAACATTAAATTTTTAAATAAAGAAAATCATCATTGGTTTGGTTTATGAACTTCTGACACCTAGTAACTTTCTGTTCCAGTTTTCATAATATAGATTACCTTTATAAAAAGTTTTATGTAAATGTCAAGAAAAAGTAATAAAGAAATACTACTTGAGATATATGAGATTATAGTTTTTGATAAATGTTTGCATCTAAGCAGTGCTGCCTTGCACAATACAAAATGGTAACACAGAAGCGTAAAAGAGATTAGGAAAAGTTTTGGAAACTTTTGTTGTAGTGTAGTGAAAAGCACTATTTCTAAACAGAATGGCCTTCTCTCTTAAGAAACGATTTAAAATTTCATAATGTATTGAGTTTGAAATGCTTCTTTAGTTCTGAAGACTTATAGTAGGCCTTTTGTAACACTAAATTTCTTGAATTTAGGCTATAAATCCATAAACCCAAAGTTTCTAAAGTGTCATCTACTTTAAAAAGAACACCAAAATAACTAGGCAATCCCAACATTAGATTATGTCACTAAAATATTACACAATGCTGGGTGCTTTGCACCGTGGTGGTGGTCCAAAAGAAGATAACGAACTGGTGAGGGAGGAGTGAGTCAGGAGAATCTTGCAGCTCTGACTGACTAGCAATCAGGTTCTTCTTTATTTACACTGGTTCCATAGAACAAAGACAGACTAGTGATTGTCCAAGAAGTACTGATTATATTACTTTGTCTCAGGACATGTGTTTGATTTTTCACTACATATCCAGGGTTACAAGTTCAGTCACAATTAGAAAATACAAACAGAACATATTTTATTCTTATTAGCCTTATAACTCCACTTTAAAGAATCTAAAGAATCTCTCCTCCAAAGCAAACACATTTATTATATGACAACCGGCTTTTAGACTGACTGTATTTGCAGTTTTAAAGCACACTAGACAAACAGAAAGTATCCGAACTTGTCTTTTTACTAATACCTAACTCCTTTTACTATATTGTTTCATCATTTATGCAATAAAATAAGAAAAAGTTTATTTTAGTCAATCTGTCTTATTTACTGAGTTCTATTCACCCAGTACAACCCACTATCTTTCTACATTTTAAGAGAGTTCTAATTATACTGTAAAGAGATGCCTTGAATTTGTGACTAATTCTTCTGGCCAGTCAAAGTTTGTTAATTATCTGTTTCCCTTGTGCCAGTTATACTGTTTGAGTTTGGTTAGGGGTGGATACCCCAAGAAGACTCCTTGAGTAATGGCCTCATTTAGTGCTTATCATCTCCAGGGCATAAGGAAGACTTCCAGATAAAGTTATTTTCCCCCAAAGCAGAAGAGATAGTAAGTTTAGCACTTTCCAAAAATGACTCAGATATAATTTTCTTGGGAAAAGACATAAAATGAATCATAATGCAGAAAGTCCCCAAGAATGCATCGCACAGAGAGCAAAACCTAAAAGTGAGAGACAGAATGACAGCAATTGCAGCATGTGGCTCAGCTTTGGTAGAACTGTGTCAAACAGCTATGTTGGCTTCATAACTGCCTCCTTTTCCAGTGCATACGGCTTTGCAAACAAAGAAGCTGAGTATTAGAATAAAACAAAATCATGGAGCCAACCACAGAAAGAGTGAACATAAGTTCCTTTCTAAGTTCACAATTTTATGCTACAAATCACCTCAGCTGTCAATTACTCATACCTACTTGTAATTAAAAACATTACTTTTTAATAAATAAATGAGCTCAATAACAGCGTGTAGTTTGGTATTGCTTATTTTGTCTCCTCTTCTGTGGTGTTCCCCAAGCCCTGAACGTAGGGTTCATACTGTAAATGAATTAAGTGGGGTTGGCTAACCTATCAGTTGATCTCTATATTTTGATCAGTCGTGGCTTTTCATAATAATCTCCATTTTCTGCAAAAAGAATAGTTAATAGTTTCTTTGAAGAGGGTTGAGTGCTACACTTTTCTGTATATATGAGGATAAAACTATAGTTTTCTTTATATATGAGGTTTAAAATGCAGCTAGAGATCATATATTAAGAAACTGGTAGTAATGAGTTCTCCTCTAGGATCCATGGTCTCATCAGGCACATGTAGTTGTCTAACTTTATAGTCATGATTTCCCTCCTACTGAGAGGTCCATAAGCCAAACAGGGTGACTGTTACTCTCAGAATGCCAGTGCTGCTATAACACCTTTTGAAGTATCTTGATGTGCTGGTCATGATTGTGATTTGTTTGTGTCCTGGTGTGATGATCTGAATGAAAATGGCCCTTATAGGCTCACAGGAAGTGGCATTATTTATTTGACAGGATAAGACATGTGGCCTTGTTGGAGTACAGGACAATGCAACATGTGTGTTGTTTTTTTTCTAATAAATTTGTGATTAATCCGTTACTTCATCAACACAGACCTACTACTTTTGAAAATATGTGAGGATATTTTACAACTTGAGATCACATCATAATTTTGTTCAACCTTAAAAAAATTACCAAATATTTGCTGCCTTTGATTTCTAAAGACCATAGATTAATAGAAATATCTTTGAATCACAACTTCATAGGGTTGAATCTTGCTTGGCCAGGACAGAGATAGCAGTTCAGAGGTATGGTGTCAGCTTAACATGCACACTGTCTGGAGTTTGAGCTCTAGCAGTCAGAAAAGGCTTGCTTTTCTGTCTCACAGAACACAAGCCCGCTATAGCCTCAGCTAACTGCTTTTCAAATGGCACCACAGGAGGTTCTAACTCACATAGATTAAGGAAGACAATGCATGCTAAGCAAAGCACCCATCTTACTTAAGTGAAAACAAGTATTATTAAACTTCACATCCACTCAGGTATTCATTTTATTATTATAGTTTTACAATATCTCTGAAATCTATTCTATTCTCTGTCCAAAGTATAGATCCTCATCTCTTATCACCATTGACAATGAGGACATACACTGACAACAATGCAATTTCCATGGCTAGGTTCAAGGTTCTAGAGCGTTGCCTAGTGTCTACCCGGTGTTCATGGCTTTTGGTTCCGCTAGAACCCATCCTTGCACTGTATGTCCCTATAATGAAGAGCTACCTCCCCACATTTGCTTATTTAGTTTTTCTCCATGTTGCTTTTTACTATTGTTATTCATTTGTCACAATAATGCTCAACATAAATTTCTCATTAATGTTTTTCTAGGTTCTTATCTTCTTTCAGAGAACCCCATTGAAAACCCAAACAAGACATTTGGAAATAAAGAAAACAATTAAAATCCCTAAAAGGCTACAGAATTATAATCATCTTTATGGCTATAATATATAATAGATTAAGACAAAAGTACCTGTTTCAATTTCAAAATCTATTTCTCTTTATTTATTTGCCTATATGTACATAGCTATGTTCTGACAAATAGAATATACTCTAAAAATTTTAAGCACTCAATCCAGTTTCTTTCTCTTAAAATAACATTTTTTTTATAGAATTGATTTGTATTCCATGAGAGTATAATGTGAAAATTGACTAGAGGTACAGAAAAATCATATTTTAAGTAATTTATTAAACATTCTTTTCACCACATCTTAAAAAGTAAAAATGTAACCCTTGATTACACCTTCAGGAGCTCCCAAGCTATAACAAAATTTCATGTTTGTGGAACACTTCATGCCTATAAATACTTAAAAACATATTCCTATTGTTTGTTAGCCTACTTTAACTTACCATTCTGTTTTATTTCCTAGAAATTATTTATTGACAGATAAATTTCTGAAACAAAGAATTTATAAATACTGTCCTAAGTATAAATGTCTGCCTTCCCCCTACAGCTTTGTGTGTCTTAATCCACTGCTTTTCTATATGAACTTTATGTGAATTAATTCAGAATATCATGAATTAAATAAAAATTTCTTATTTGAGGTAAACCAGAAACAATTTATAAGCAAAAGCTGCCTTCAGGTAGACACATGAATGGATGGTCGGGACAGAAGTGGAGGCTCAAGCATACAGACCATATGGTAACTAGTAGAACAGGGAATGTACAGCAGTGTGCCTCAGTTGTGATTTTTCCTCAAAGTTATTGAGTTTCTCCTTTAAGGTCTTTGTATCCATATCTACTGTCCTTCAAGTAAATGACTCACCCTGATTTTCCAAGCTTTCTTACAAAAGAGTTCATCAAATAAAGTCAAAGCGTTTTTCAGAAGTCAGCTGCAACTGTTGAGGCCAGAAACTATGATGTGTGAGGAATGGTTTAAATAACTAAAAATATGTCACCTTGAAAAGATTTGTAGTGGAAGAAAAAGGCAAGCCAGTTTTCTATAAGTATTTGAAACACATCCGTCTAAGGAATATGATAGTACTGAAGTAGCAAAATTCAGATGCAGGTTTTAGTACTGAATAAAATTTCAATAACTAAGAAAATGATCAAAATTAGGATGGCTTCTATGGACATTTGGGGATATCTTTGCATTTAGAATGGGTCAGTTCTGAAGTGTTACTTATGAGATGGTGGTCTACTCCTTCTGAACCTGGGAGGTCCATGCTCTACATTATCTGTGAGCAGAGCTTCTTACCTAACACATAGTGTTAAACATTTTCTACTCCACACTATTATGTCCATATTGCAAGTTATTGTCAATAACATCCTGTGCGCCTCATCAACAAGTTCATTACCACTTCTCATAGTCTTGAAAGTACGCTGCTGTCTTACAAAAAGAGGACATGGGGAGAACATGGAAAGGGTGGGATCCTTGCACACTATTGATGAGAATGACTGTTGATGAGAAACAGTCACCATAAAAGCATAGAAGTTTCTCAACAAAATTATCTGTTGATCTGCTCATCCCATTTCTGTGTATATTTGCTAAAGCATCAGAGCTGAGCATTGAGCAGACACATCTATATTCATAGTAGAATTATGCATGCCAGCCAGAAGGTAAAAGCAATCCAAATATATACCAGTGGAAAAAAGAAATCAATAAATTAATATATTTTATAGAGACCCAATATTGAATGTCAATTGCTTTGGGTTGAGGAGGGAGGGAGATAAACAATTATATGATAATTAAAGAACTTCGTTTGGGAAAACAAAAATAAACAAATAAAAATAGTGATAATTATATAATATCGTAAGTACCTTGTATCACTTTCAAGGTTTTTGGTTTTTTGTTTGTTTGTTTTACTATGTATCTGTCTTAGTTAGGGTTTTATTGCTGTGAATAAACACTATGACCATAGCAACTCTTTGAAAGGAAAACATTTCATTGTGGCTGGCTTACATTTCAGAGGTTTAATCCATTATCATCACTGTAGGAAGCATGGCAGCATATAGACAAACAAGGTACTGGGGAGGTAGCTGAGAGTTCTACTTCTGCATCTGAGGGCAGCAGGAAGAGTCAGACACACTCCGTCTGGCTTGAGCTTTTGAGACCCCAGAGTCAACCCCCAGTGACTCAACTCACTTCCTCCAACAATGCCACACCTTCTCCAACAAGGCCACTCCTTCCAATAATACCAGTCCCTGTGAGACAATGGGGCCATTTTTATTCAACTATCACAGTATCTACGGCTGGCCTCCAGCTCATGAATCTCCAATTTTAGGCTCTTGGGTCTGAGATTATACAATGTGTGCTTTCATATCTGAATACAACAATGTCTCTGCAACTTACATTCAAAAATGAAGAAGGGAAACTTTATGCTATTTGTGTCTTAGCACAATTACACAAGGATCTAAGAAGTTCACTATCTAGTTATTCTTACTTCCAAAATTTGAGATTTGAATTATAAGCCACTGAAGTATTTTAATAAGAAGTTTATTATCCAATATTTCCATTTCTAAAGATTAATTCCCAATGCCATTTTCCTGTTTTTCATGGACAGCAACACTAGCCACATAGTATCTAAGGCAGAAACCTAAGAGAAACACTAACTTATCCTTCCCTTTTCCCTTCATTCCAACCTCTAAACATTATGTGACTCCTGCTTGCTCTTTCTATTTTTAAAAATATTTATTTATTTATTTGTTTGTTTATTTGTTTGTTTATTTGTTTGTTTGTTCATACCCCTTAACCCTCATGCCCTTTTTCAGTCCCATAGCCAGTTCCCAGTTCAGGTGACCAGCATTTATTTCTTGCATTATTATTATTATTTTTTTTTTGTGGTAACCTTTAAGTGATTTCTTTAGTCTCATTTCACGCTGTTAAATTTTTAACATGTAGTCATGACAATCTTTATATTATATCTTTTTGCTTAAGATTTTATTCCTCACATGGGACTTTAATAAAACTGATATAACTAAAGGATAAAAGACAAACTTTACATGCAGTATCTACTTTCCCGTGTCTTGTTTCTCCATTTTTGTCGTTTCTGCAACCAATCAACAATATTCCTATATAAGAATACCTTGCTATGCACTTGGTGGGGGGGGCAGGTAAATGTTGAGTGGCAAAGGCAGAGGCCAAGGCTTCACAGAGAATGACATCTAATATGAGAGGGTGATAATTTAAACTGCCCTCTAAACATTTATATTTATATGCATAGCTTAGTGCTGCCTTCAGCTTTGGTCAAATAAGATTCTTTCCTGGAGTGAGCAGAGAAGGCAGGACCACCTCATCAGGGGTCAAAGTGCTGAGAATATGTGACTGTTCGGAACTCAGCCCTATATGCTTCCCCTGGACGATCAGGGAACCCTGTGAAAAGAGGGAGGAGAGATTGTGAGAGCCAGAGGACGGGAGAAGAACCTTGACATATGGTCTTATGACCAGGATATTGCTCCTGAACTCCTGAACTCACAGGAGACTCACTCAAGACCAGTCTCAACATTCCATCAGGGATGGGAGAAGGAATTGCTGAGGAACTGTGAACCATTAGTGGCTGTTCATCCCTCAAGTTACTTCTGCCGTATTCCTCAGCAGCACAGACGTTTGTAAAGTTTCTCTTGCTTAAGAAAATAACTCTACTCATAGTCACGCAAGTAAGCACAGTACAAGCATCACACACACACACACACACACACATACACACACACACACTCACACACATTCTCTCACACACAAACACTCACACACAGATGAGAGACAAGAAAGCAGGAGGGAGGCTTGTTGACAAGAACAGGGTTTTAATGGGAGGAAGAGGATCACAAAAGAGGATATTGGGAGAATATAATTAAAATACATTATGTGTGAAAATGAGAAAAATAAGTTAAAAACATATAAGTTAGTATATAATACAGACAGTAATGACTGAAAGAAAGGAAAGACACAGGATGACATGAGAATAAAAAATTCTGGAGGACTGGAAAGGCCACAGCAACTCATGGACTTCAGGATTGACTATAAGTTTAAGTTACATATGGAAGAGTATGTATAACAGCAGCATAAGCTCTCATCTAAGCAAAAGAAAAAATAGAACAAGTGATGAACTCAGCCCTGCGTGCGCTAGGCACTGTGGCAGAGAAGGGAGGAGCGGGTGGGAGCCTAAAGCCTGCTGCAGAGCTAGGATTTAGCTTTTAGCCTCCAAACATTCATCTTTGCCTCATTTTTAGTTTTTCTCATTGTTGCTCTCTCTTTTCTTGCTAACTGAACAGTGTGCCTCTGTTGGAAATGTTCTTGCTAATTCTCTAATTTTGTGTGTCCTGGAGAATCCATTAAAGCCCTTCTGGCTGGTACCCTGGGGCCTGGCTTGCACTGCTTGAGCCCTTAATCTCTCCGTGGCGCACGACACATTGGAAAGCTGAGCTTTATGACCAGAGCACTGATGTCCTGAGGGAAGGAATGAGGTCTCACTCATCTTCATGTCTGTAGCACCTCGCCTGTTTTTAGCCCAGTTTTCACAGTATGTCCTTACTGTGTTCTCACCCTGGAAAGGTACTAAAAAGAATACCCAGAGGTACAAATCTGTGTGGCTAATACCTTTAAAAAGTCGGAGGTTTATTAATGAAAATCATTTTGATGGAGAACAATTGGCTTCCTAGTTTCCCAAGGACCAGTGTGCTCAGGGGCAGTGTTTTTTTTTTTTTTTTTTAAAGAAAGTTTTGAACATTTTCAGGATGAACATATATTAAAAACAAATCACATTTTAGAAAAGATTGTGTTTATATTCTCGATTTCTAATTCATTCTTCCATTAACACCCTTGTTAAGTGAAAGGTGACAAATCATTGGAGAAATAAGGGAAAAAAAAGAGAATTCTGTTAACATTCACCAACGAGTACATGTCAGAATATTTAAGTAAAACAATTAGCCTTCTTCTATTCTTTTTGAAAAGATTTACATTTTTTCTTTAATTTCAAACTAAAAATGGATGTATGTAGGTTACATACCATGTTTGACATATGTACATGCTGCAGAAAGAGCACTGCAAACCATTTTGCATACAGACTCCTGATATGTACATTGTCTAGACATTTTGTACAGTCTTAATTATAGTGTTTTAATTATATTATATATTGTTATTCACTACAGTTATCCCAATGTGCATAGGATCTTTGTAGCATATTTTTTCTAGCTAAGCTTTACTCTCCTTTGACAGAACACCCAGTTGAAAAGCTCCCTTACCTTTTAACCAGGCATTATATGTCTGTCATTCCCTGCTCTGCACCATTGCTGTTAGAAGTGCTCTCTCCTCTCCAGGGAGATCCAGGTGCTGTCAGCTTCCTGTCAGGAAAGGGTGGAGCTCAGGTAAAAGGTTCTGCCTCCCTCAGGATCGGCAGAGCAAGGTCCATGCGCAGAGCTCCCAGTCTCAGTGGCGGTGGGGAAGAGTTTTTCACTGTGGTACAGTGAGCTCCTTTTGATGAGATTGCTGGCATCAGATGGAAGCTTGGACATGCCTGTAGTGTTACACACCGCTATATCCCTTCCAGGAAGCCACCATGCTAATGGCAGAGGATTTGGGTGACCACTAACGCTTGGCTGGCGCATGGTACACAAGCCCAGCTGCTGCTTCATCTGTGGTCATCGATTGAACTCCACAGAGGAGCACCAAGCTCATGGTGACAGGGTCAGGTTTCTGCTAAGCTGCCTGGCCAGGAGCCAAGCCTGGGATCCAGCAGCAAATTCTTCACGGAGGAGGGGAGCCCTTCCTCCCCTTGAATAAATGACGAGTCTCAGATAATCATGGTGAAATAGAAGATGGCAGCCAGTTTATTTTGTGTGAAATAGGGACTTATAAATCTTGGACAGTGGGAGGAGTTTTGAAGGCGAATGTATTTGATTGGATGGGGCTGGGTGGCAGTGGTACTATTATAAGAAGGAGACTACAGTACTTAATAATCTGTGGGCAGAAGGAGACGGGAGAGATCCCCAGTACTGTTAGAGGTATGGAAAAGGGTCATTGGTTGAAAGATGAGATTTCATTAATAAAGGGTGAAGGATATTTCAAGGAATTCCAGGTGCTTGCTGTACAGGTTTGACCCAAAGAAAGGGAGTTGAACCTGTTTTTTCCCTAGTAGAGGATGTGGGGATTCAGGCTCCTCAAGACGTAGATGAAGCCCTGCTGACATTTTTGCACCAAGCTCAGGGCCTATCCCAAAATGCCAGATGTTTACCTTAACAACAGAATTTTTTGACATCCATCTTATATTGAATTTGCGTTAAATCTTTATCTTCCTTTTCTATCTGAAATTTATTGCTGTCCCTATAGCCGCAAAGAGCATACCACATCACCTTTTTGATAACATTCTTTGAGTTTGTTTTGACTCCACAGCCCATGAGTGTGCTCAGTGTCCTCACAGTTAAAGACTTCAAAGTTCAAATTTAAATTGTCCAAATCTACTGATGCCACTCCTTCTATTCAGTTCCTTTGGATTTCATCCTGTTTGTGAAAATTATGCATCTTATGTATTGGTTAAAGATGTGATTTTATGATAAGGTGGAATCCCGTAGGGAAAAATGATAGTTCTCCAAGTATATTCCTAAAATTAACAGCATTCGCTGCAATGAATTCAGACAAGACAAACTGGAAATGCTCCATGCCTTAGGATGTTTGGGAATCACTATCTCAGGTTTTTTTCTGCAAAGACAGTTTTAATGTTAATCTTAATCTTCCTATAATGCCATAGTGAAGACATCTATTGACATTATCCAGAAATTTTTCCATAGACATTCCATTTTCTGCAATTTCTACAGAACAATAGAGCTAAAATTGTACAAGCACTCTGGAGAATGCTGGCCTGTTAATTTCTTTACATTTTATATGCACATCAGGTGAAACTTGAATTAGCAATGACATAATGCCTCCACATAAGATAGTATGAGTCAACTTGGATTAAGGTTTTCCTCCCAGTTGTAAGCACATTCTTTGAGAAGAAGACAGATAGGTATGCACTCAACCATCTGTGGAGCCCCTCAATTACTAATATACTGTATATGAAACAGATGGCTGAGTTAATGCTAGGAATTAACTGAGCTTAGGTTTAATATCACTTTTTATAACTTTAAAATATACCAGTGAAAATCATTTTTAGTGGCATTTAAGGAGTATATCAAAATAAGCTACCTGAAATACCATATGAGCCTTATGTTATATTCTAAGTGGAAAGTCATTCAGTTGTGCAAGTGCATACAGTAAGGATATGTTTCAATAAAGTATTTGGCAAGGACTTTATTTTACTTATATTAAAAAAAGAATCTGATAGCTAAGTACTATACCATATTAAGATATGTTTCATAACTTGTTGAATTAGTAGCTAACATACTCTTTCCAGTGATGAATTTAGAAAAACACTTTCAAATACTCTTTTTGACCCTACCCCATCTATGGCTGTCTTGGTTAGAGTTTTACTGCTATGACAAAACACCATAACCAAATTCAACGTGGAAACTGTCCTAGTCACTGTTCTATTGTGAAAAGTCACCACGACCACAGAAACTCTTACAAAGGAAAATATTTCATTGGGGCTGGATTATAGCTTCACAGGTTAAGTCCATCATCAGCATGGAGCATGGAGGAACACAGGTAGACAGGGTGCAGAAGGAATTGGTGAGAGTTCTACATCCGGATCTGCAGGCAGCAGGGAGAGAGAAAGAGAGATGCTGGGACTAGTCTGTGCTTTTGAAACCTCAAAGCCCACTTCCAATGACACAAATCTTCCAACAAGGCCTAGTATCACTCCCTAAGCATTCAAACATATAAACCTTTCAAAGCCATTCTTATTTAGACCACCACTTTCCTTTCCCTGGCCCCCAAAGGTTTTTAGTTGTATCATAATGCAAAAGTGCATTCAATCCAAGTTTAAAATTCCCCATAGTCTATAATAGTCCCAATATTATTTAAAAGTTCAAGGTTCAAAGTCTCCTCTGAGGGAACCATTTTGCATACTCCACTTTCAGGCTATTCATATAGAGAAGTGGTAGATAGGGTGATTAGAAATGGGATATCCTATATAATTGGTTAAGGGTATTTATCTAGCTTCCTCAGGTTGGCCCTAAATTGAGAGCAGGAACAAAAACTAGAGAAACTGTCCATCATAAGAAACTGTTCATTATAGCAAATTTACAACAGAATTTGTTAGTTATATAACATTTATATGCTCTATTTTGTTTTTTTGGACAAGCTCTCACAAGGCACAAGCTGTCCTCAAGCTCACTATGTAGCAGCAGAGATAACCTTGAATTTCTGGTCCTCTTGACACCAAGTCTGGAGTTGTGAGATTATAGGTGAGCACCAACATGCCCAATTCTGAGAGGTACTGGGATTGAACCAGGACTTTGTGTATTCTAGGAAAGGATTCTGCCCACCCTACTACATCACCAGACCCATATCCATTTTAGTTGACTCTTATTTATTGATCTAGTTCTGTAAATAAACTATATATTCATTTATCTGCATATTAACCTTATTAAAATTAGCATATTAATAAACAACAACAAAACCCACCAAAATCTCTTCTGATATTCATGGCAATCTCTTAACTGTAATGGCAGAAAGTATTTTTACCATTCAAAATGGAGGAAAGGGAGCATTGTGAGGAAATACTGGAGCAATGCAAGGCCTAAAACCAGCAGGGCAATCTCCAAACTCTTCATCTCCACACCTGAGGTCAAAGTGCTCTTCAGATCTCCAACTCCTTTCAGCTTTGTTGACTGCAACATACTTCTCACTTGGGCTGGTTCCACACCCATTCTGCAGGTCTCTCAGGGCTCTGGCATCTTGAGGTCTCTAAGGCAACCCAGGCTTCCCCTTCACAGCTGCACTCAGCAGCCTATGTGGATGTCCATACAGGGATACCACTGACACAATGCTGGCCTCCATGGTTTTTCTTAGCCACAGCCCTTTTCTTGTATATTTGACTTTAAAGCCAGAGCCTCAGGGCTTAAGCCAAGTCCTTTCTAGTTCCTGGGGCTGGAATGTAAACCCCTCATTCAAATACGTTTCCTCCAGCTTTCTGAAGCCAGTAAAAGTGGCTTCTTTTACTGCTTAAGCCAGTGTTTCTCAACCTTCTTAACGCTGTGACCCTTTAATACAATTCCTAAAGTTGTGGTAACCCCAACCATAGACTTATTTTTGTTGTTACTTTATAACTGTAATTTTGCTACTGTTATGAATCATAATGTAAATATTTGTGTTTTCCAATGGTCTTAGGCTACCCCTGTGAAGGGGTTGTTTGGCTTCTCCAAAGGGGTCATTCCCACAGGTTGAGGACAGTTAAGCTTTTTTTAAATTCCTTTTCACAAATTGGAAGCTTGGCTGGGGGGGGGGGGTGTCTTGCCCTGAGGCTAACACTCTCTATTTTATTTAGTTTCAGGCTTTTCTTTAAACTTTTTATTTCCACCAGCACTGGATTTAGCTTCATTACACTTTCTCGCACTCTCTTTCTCCTCAAACTGTTCGTTTTGTGTTTATCCTTGCTCAGCATGCTGCTTTTCATGATGGATCTGCATACGAGTGACCAGTAATAACCACATGACACAGTCCATACTAGGCTGTTCTGAAATCCCTGCCAACGCCATTAATCCAAAACTCTTCATTTTAGCCTCAGGCAGATTTTTCCCCCGTTGGACAGAAAGCTGTGGCACTCTTTACCACCATAGCACAAGAATGGTCTCTGGCCCGCTTACTAACATCTTTCTGCTCTGAAACTCCTTGAGCTGGGCTGTCATAATCTACATAGCTCTCAGCACCCCTGTCTTCTAGGCTCCTACAAGTGTGGCTCATTGAGCCCCACTTAATGCACTCACCTGCTTTCCTAATCCAAAGACCCAGAGTCTATATTCCATCAACAAATAGGCCATCCATCATGGTCAGCCCTATCACAGCAATACCCAGCTCCCTGGTACCAACTTCTCTTTTAATGAGTGTTAGTGCTATCTAGAGACACCGTTCCCATGACAACACTTATAAAGGAATTGGGGCTGGCAAGTTTCACAGGTTTAGTCCGTTATGAGCATGGTGGGAAGCATGGAGGCACACAGAAACACATAGTGTTGGAGAAGGAGCTAAAAGTTATACATTTGGATCTGCAAGCAGCAGGGAGAAAGAAACTTCAAAGCCCAAATCCAGTGATACACTTACTCCAACAAGGCCATACCTCCTAATCCTAATGTCACTACCTGAGCATTCAAATATATGAGCCTATGGAGGCCATTCTTATTCAAACCATCACAGGGATAAAAGGGTTTATTTTAGTTTACAGCTTCATCATCAGGGAAGGCAGGGGAAAAGTCAAGCAGGGCAGAAACTGATGTGGAGGCCATGGAGGAATGCTGCTTACTGGCTTGCTCCTCATAGCTTTATCCTGCTCCCAGAACCACCAGCCACTCTCTGGGAAGGGAGCACTGCCCACAGTAACCTGGACTGTCCTACATCTCTTATCAACCAAGAAAGCACACCACAACCAAGAAAGCTTACCCAGCTGGTGAGGGCATTTTCTCAGTTGAGGTTCCCTCATTTTAGTGACTAGCTTGTGACATGTTGACACAAAACTAGCCAGGACAAAAATATTCATCAGCAACTACAAAGAAAGTATAAATCTCTAGTTTAAAATTACCTCCCCCTGAGCGGGGAGCAGCCTAACCAGGCCACAGAGGAAGACAATGCAGCCAGTCCTAATGAGACCTGATTGCTAGGGTCAGAGGAAAGGGGAGGAGGTCCTTCCCTATCAGTGAACTGGGGTAGGGCATAGGAGAAGAAGAGGGAGGGAGGATGAGATTGGGAGGGGACAAGGGAAGGGGCTACAGCTGGGATACAAAGTGAATAAATTGTAATAAATAAAAAAGATATTGAAAATAAATAAATAATAAAGCAAAAGAGCTTGTTAATGACATAAAATGAGTACATTGTGAATTATTTAGGAATTAGGATATAGATTTAACAATATTTTGATAGATTGTGGTTTATCAATTGCTGATTTGAAATTTAACAGGTATAAATGTAAGATCCTGATTACAGTAGAAAATAAAGGATTAAAAAATAATAAAAACAAGAAAATCAAGCTCAGAGCAAGAAGTTCACATGATGAAATGTGTGTGCGTACATCATTAGGAAGGCATAGTAAAAGCATGGGCTGAAGGTCATCTAATGCATTGTATTTCAAGCACTGAAGGGCATGAGGTAAGGAGAAGACAAAGTCAGCCTGAAGAAGTTGGAAGGAGGTAGATTTTAGGATCAGGAGTACAGAATTTGGAATATACGTTTGGAGTAAGGAATTCCACTGTTTACAGTCAGTATTTGATCTTCACTTAGCTATTTTACTTATAGTTAATTCCTTATAGAATTTTTAATATAAATTCTGCATCTTTCTCTTCATTCTTTCTTCTCTCTTCCACTTGTATCGACCGCTTCTTTTTTATACTCCTGTTCTGTCATGTTGTCTCTTTTCCACCTTCTTTTTCCTTTTCCTTTTGGTTTTCTTTGACATAAATACACATTTTTTTTCTTCTGTCTTTCTATTTACATGGTGTTCAAGAACACCAGGCTCCAGATGGTAGATGAATTCCCTCATCATTATGACAACAATAGAGCTTATCATCATGTTCTGGAATGTTCTCACTGATGGGTGATAGCTTGGTATTGACACTTCCAGATATTATTTGATGACATAGCTTATGGTAAAATGGGATGAGGAAATGCAAAGATTCAAGTCATTAAAATGCTATCAAACTCTTCATTGTGTTGGCAAAATACCCATCTACAACAAGTTTTTAAATATTTTAATACAACTGAACAGGCATACATTAACTAACAACATTACAACATTACATTTGTTGATTTCTATTAAAATAAGATACTTGGTAATATCTATTAAGGGAAAATTTTTGTTTAGGTTAAAATACACTAATATTTTTAGATGAAGTTGATTATGTTATTATGTGCCTGTTTAAAGAGTTTTAGGTTTGTTTTTAGAAACTGGATTTGCATTTTTTGACAAATGAGAGTGATTATGGACTTTTTTTTAGTTCAATAGAAATTATATTTTGGTGGTAGATCATGGTATATGTATACAACATAGAAATGAGATATATTATTTTCCTAAAATCTCCAGTAGATAGCGTTGGGCCTATTTTTCACCTACATTTATTTTACAGATTTAACAATTTTATATACAAACACTTAAAAGTTATGTTTAACTAATACATAAAAAGAAATTTATACACTCTAATAGTTTATTTTTAATGTTATGTTTTATGTAAATATGCATTGTATAATTTTTAAATCAAATAGACACATCTATCTTCTCTAACATTTCTCATGGGGAAAATATTCAGCTCCTTTTTCTTGCTGTAGTAGATGTATTGTTGGGCCTGATGAGGCCTACTGTATCTACCTGAGCCTGGCTTGAGTTTGGAGACCTGTCTTTATAGCTCCTGATTTAAGAGGCACCACTTCCAGGCAAAAACGATTCAGCATATCCACCTTAAAATTAACCCTGTCTGGTAACTGTTACATGGTGTTCTGTTACTGGCCTACCTCTCCTTGCACTACCTAACCTTGCCCTCTACATAATCTTACCTCACTTCCTTAAACTTGCCCCTTGACTCAAACCTATAAAAGGGGCTGCTTAATTTAATAAACCAAATTCCAGCTTCGATAGATCTTCCAGCTCAGTGGTGTTTTATTCCCTGGGGCATCCCAGGAGGTTCAGGCCATGGACACTCACCATCCCACTCAGTCACGGATAGTGTACCGCTGGACTGGCCATCCTCCTCTCAGCTCCACCTGCCGAATATCGACCTGGCAGATGTATAATGTATTGGTAAGATCTTCAGCTACCTCACCATGAAACAGTGATTTGAAATTTCTTATTAATGTCTAACTAGAATTCAGAACCCTTCTCGTTTCTTCCTTTTTCATTCTTCCCTTACTCCTACTCTTCCCAGCCTCTGATGACAATCATTTACCTTTTAAATGCTCTGTAGTAACATTCTAGATTCCAGTTATGAGTGAAATCCTATGCACAAAACTTTGCCTACGTGACTTGTGTTTCTATGCCTAGCTTGTTTTATTTAACATGGTAATTTTCTGTTCAAAAATCAGGATTCAGTCCATTTCCTTTGGTCTTTAAGTGAAGGAGAATATCATGGTGATGCGAGCATGTAGTGGAAGAATCTCAACTCCATGGTGATAAGGGAGCAAACTCAAATCTAGAGATGTGCCAGGAATACAACACTATTCAAGGACACAGTGTTTCCCCTATGACCTACTTTCCCCAACCAGGACCCATTTTCCCAAAGCCCCATAGAAGTGTGAATCCATCAATAGATCCTTTGATTATTCAGTATCTTTATGATCCAATCTTTTCTTAGTGGTTGGATCAAGACTTCAACTCTGCTCCCAGTAACCAATTGTTTATATCTATCTCTGGAGTTCCTGACATTTCAACAGTTTCAACACTTCTAACAACTCCACATTCAAAAGTGTTTTTTGTTTGTTTGTTTGTTTGTTTGTTTTTGTTTTGTTTTTCTGAGACTGGAGACTGATTCTTAGTTTTGGACCCCCATAGAAACAAAAATCAGATTCCATGTTTCCAAACAGCCAGTATTTCAATTCTAAAGCAGGAATGGAACATGGAAAGGAGAATGGGACTAAAGAAGACTGACATCACACAGGATAATCATTATATCTTGTAGTTTCATGTCTTCCATCTGAGATATGAGATATGGTATAATGGTATAATGGGATCTTCAATGGGTTTGAGCATCCCTTCTCCATGGCTTTCTTGGCTGTAGCTCATGTAGATTATCTCTGGTTTTGATTTCACTCAATACTTAGAGCCTTCCTTGCCTGACATTTTATACTCCTGACATATCTACATTTTGTGGTATTCATTTTAAGTTTTTGGTCTACTCTCACAGCTTCATGTATCACCTTATCAGAAGACACATGCAGAAAATCTGACTCCTTATTATATATTATCTGTCCTCTCGAAGTCTGGGTGGAAGCCTCCATGGCCCTGTGTCTGCTGCATTTTGTAGACATGGAAAAGCAGAATCGCAGGTGTGAAGTGTTTGTCTGTCACCTGCTTAGCAACAGGTAGGAGTTTTAAATCTTGGATGTGGTGGTCTCAGTCCATCAGTTGTAGACTAAGGGGAAACGCTGTGTGGTGCTGTGTGACTAGAATGCACCAACCCCTTTCTCTTTGCTTTTAAATCAGTTGGAGTTCATGAGCTTGGTGATTTCTGAGACGCCTTCAATAAATATTTTTGGTTATCTTGTATTTGGGTGTGTTTTATTGGTGATAATCTCATAAGCCATGGTTTCTTTCACACACTAGTTACAAGTTGCTCACATCTTACACTCTAGATTTCTCTCAACTCTTAGTGCCCTTGTCCAAGTGCTGCAATGACATTTAGAAATTTCCTTTGCTACATTAACTAGCCCATCACCTTTTATCTTCTCTTCCCCAGAAGTTTCAGTCCACAGACAAGTCATAGACATTGTCTTTGCCAGAACATGATATGAAAGGCTTCTAGTTGAATTCCTAACAGTCTCCATTCCTATCTGAAACCTCATGAGCACAATATTACTATTTATATTTTTCATTTCTATCAGAGTTCTTGGAAAACATTTTCTCTCATTCTGTATGTTGTCTCTTCACTCTGCTGATTATTTTCTTACTCTCCAGAGACTTTTTAGTTTATGGTAATCTCAATGATCAATTTTCACATTATTTCTTCTGTTTGGGGAGTCTTATCTACATTCTTTGCATCTTAGAAGATTGTCCATCTACATAAACTATCTCATTCATGAAGAAGCTAGTTTAGCCCTTTCTACATAGCAGGTGAAAATGTTTCAAGAGAACACACATCCTAATTCCTTGGCAATTTCCTTCTTTATAGCATCATTTCTTCTCTTGCTGCATGTGGAAACACAAGTTGTACAGCCAAGATCAGAACCCACTTTAAAGAGCTTTGCATAGGACTTATGCTTCTTGAGAGTCCCTAATACAGTACAATAGATGCTCTCCACCTCAAGAGGTTTTCATCTTCCTTACCCAGTTAGCAAAAATAAAAATAATTCTCCATTTTTGAACATACATTTCTCAGTGGTGAGAACAACAGCCTTAAATTTTTACTGTGGAACTACTTTCGGCTCTGATGTTTTCCTCTCAAGTGGATCTGAAGATATGAAACAGCTCTTTCATATTTAAACTCATCAATTCCAGCTTCTCAATATTGCTTATAGTTTACTTGAAAATGTAGTTCTCTTTAATGTTCATTCCTAACCCTGTGCTCCATTGTTTGTCATTATGATTCATATTTTAAACATTATTCTTAGAAACACTAGTAGCTCTCTAACATTTATATATGTGATATATATATATATATATATTATAAATTTAACAGATAAGAATTTATCTAAATACTTCTATATGCATGGCTATCTTTTCATCCAAAGCCAGTATCAATTTCACTTATTTTTTGTTATTAACATTTTAAATCTGTAAGATTTAAGTACTACTTTCCTCATATTTTGGACAGCCTGTGCTCTCCATCTTGTCCCAACCTGATCCGTGTTCGTTTCTGCAGATGTTTGTCCCAATAAGTGTGAACATGGTAGCTTGGGAGGTGGCCCAGTTCCCGATGTCCACAGCGTCAGATCAGAGTCATTGACGAAGGAACCAATCTCAACCCAAACAAGACCTCACAGGTTGAAGAGCTAAGATACCATGTCCCTACTTAAATATTCCGTTACATTTTAATTTTTAAACACAAAATATAATTTAATATTATTAAAATAATATATATCAAATTATATTTAAGCTGTATAGTTTCTAAACAAAGCACCAACTTTGTTTATTACAAAAGCAAAATACAAATGTGGTTAAATATTATATAGCTCCAACTAACATGTGCCTCGTATGATTATTTCATCCATAGAACTTCTGAATTCTGCCCTCACTATCTAACCTTTTTACAGTATTCTGACTATAATTAAACACTATTATGCAAATGGATTGCATGAGATATGAGGTTGTATTACCACATAAAGTTTTTATTTACACTGGGTTTATGGTGAATTCATTACAATGCTCAATTTTCCCCACATTATTCATATAAATAAATCATATCACAGTGGTAGCTTGAGAATTACCACAATGAAATATTGCATTAAGATAACATCATTCATGGAAAAATCACAGGTTTATGGTTCAAGGCCTAAGCGAGTTAAAAGAAAAAAAAAATCCCAGCCATTCCAACATTAACATATTTTTAATCAGAAGAGGTTCTGATCCTTCCTCTATAATTATGTTAACTAGCTAAGGAGGGGAGATATTTTTCCTAAAGAAACAGCAAATAAGCAGGGATCTGAAGAAACATTAGGAGTTGTCTAAGTGAAGCAAGTCAGACAACAGGAAGGAAGATTCTGGATAAAAGCATAGTGGGATGCAGCAGGCAAGGACCAGGAGCTTAACACTGAGATTGCCGTGGACAGGAAGAGGGTGGTCTGCAAGGGGCGGTCAGCATGGATGGTCTGCAAAGCAGTCCTCTGCAAGGGATGGCTTGCAAAGGGATGCACTGCAAGGAGATTGCTGCAAGGCGACGTGCTGTGGAAGGGGCTTGAAGAAACACAACACCAACAGTCTATAAGTAAAGCTAAGCAATTCAGATTACAGTTGGGAAAGTTATTATGAGCTACAGGGTAGACAATCAAAGGATGAGCTGTTCCAGTTAGAAAGCTGGCAGGTTATGTATCCGACAGTTCTTATTCACCTTTCTCTCTGAGATATCCTCTCTCGGCGTCTTTAGCCATTTGCTCCAGCACAGCTGCTATAACTTCACTCTCCCAGTATAACTTCACTCTTCAGCCCTGCATCATAGTTTTTAGCTTTCCCTCCTAGGCATGGATCTCCATGAATTTTAGGAGAATGTGGGGTCTGGCTTGTGAGGTTGAGGTTATAGGTGTTGGGTATTGCTAACTTGAGAGTTATCTTTGTGAAGTCACGTTAGTGTTAGAGGCCAATGCTCAGAGGGAATAGAGTGAACAGTGAGTCCTCTGCCCCCTCTTCTCCACATACTGTTCCCCCCCGCAGCTTGGCACAGTTTCTTTGCACATATCTTCCTGTTTCCACAGTGAACACCGATTCTGTTTTGGAGCTGACTGAGTTGCAATAGTTAGCATGTTAACCTGTCATACCACATTGTTTTTCATCTTTCTCCCTTACTCGACTGGGCCTTTACCCTCTCCATCTAGGACTCTGCAGTGGTATGTCTAAAATTAAACATCAGTGTTAATCTTTCCCCAGTCTCCAACAAGGAGACATTGAATTGTCCCAGAGGTGTGTATGACATGAGAATGATGTGGTGGATTGTGAGGGTAGAGATCGCCGGTCTCCATAAACAAAGCTCATTAAAGTAGGTTATTTAAAACAATAGACTATTTCTCATTTGGTTATTTTTAGTGGAGGGTACAGAGGTCCCAGACCCCTGTCAAGTGCTTTAGCAATGAGCTGTATTCCTAACCCATAAAACACCGGATCAGCAGTTCTCAACCCAGGGAGTGAGACCCCTTCAGGGATCTAATGACCCCTTCACAGGGGCCACATATCAGATATTTACATTATCATTAATAACACTAGCAAGATCACATTTATGAAGTAGCAATGAAGAAACTTTTATGTTTGCAGGACACTGCCACATGAGGAACTGTACTAAAGGGTCGCAGCGTGAGGAAGGCTGAGAACCACTGCAAAAGAAGTTCATAAATGTGAGGGTTTCAAGCCTGAGGTACAGTGGTTGGTGATGTCACACTCTCTCCATCTGTCTCCTCCCTACCTCTTCCTCTCCTGTAGGGAGAAAATCCAGCCTTTCCTCTTTCATGTTTCCTGAATCCTGTATCTCCCTATGCACCCAGATAGCTATACCTGCAACCTTTGGCTGTGGTTTTTCTTAATTTTCTCCTTGGTATGTCTATGCAAAATTTTCACTCTTCTTACAAAGGCACAAGTCACGATAAGCATCTGATTGCCAAATTGATGCAGAAACAAACTCTATTGATTTCTAGGGCTGACAATAACAAAAGACCATGAGGTAGGTGGCTTTATATAGCAAAAATGTATTGTCTGTGTCAGTTCTGGATGCTGAAAGTCTGTAAACAAGGTGTTAGCAAGACCACATTCTGGCTGAAATCTATAAGAAGAATCTTTCCAAATCTTATCTGGCTTCTCAAATTAACAAGCATTCTTGGGATTCTTGGCTTATTTAGCCAATATCTGCCTTTGTGGTCACATGGCTGCCATCTTGAATGTTTCTATGTTGTCTTATCTGAGGGTTTGGTTGTTTCGGGGTTCATTTCTTTTTCTCAGATCAGACTTTTATATTGGAGTCCCTTCATGACCCTTAAGCACATCCTCAAAGATTCTATTTCTTTTTCTTAAAAAAAAAAACAAACAAAACTTTCTTTTGCCTAGACGATAGCATTTTCCATACTTCTCCCTATATTTTTTTAAGCATTCCTTCTTCTTCTTTTTCTTGTTCTTCTGCTTCTGCTTCTTTTTCTTCTTCCATGATGTTCTCTGACCCTTACAGAGGAATGGACTAAATGTCTCACTAAGGGCTGAGCAATCCATCTCACTTATTCTTATCACCTCAAGTAGCTGTGAGCCTGCACTCACACTGATCATTTCAGAGAGAAGCCTCACTGATTAAGACTGAGAGTAGCAATTTCGACAGGTATAAATATAAACACTTACAAGGCAGTTTGTTACCATATTATTAAGCTGAGCAAAGTAAAGTTTTAGGACCTAAGACCTCTCCAGCTGTGGCCTTCTGAGCAGGTCTACAGTACTAGGCATGCATTTTCTGTCTTGAAACCAGCCTCAGCTCTAATCAGAGAGCTGTGGATTACCATCAGGAATTGTGCCATTAACTGAAACAGACCATCTTTCCCAGGCAGTGTCTGTGCTGTGGTTCATAAGGTCCACAGGTGAGTTAGATCAATGATGATTTTTCTTCCCCAGCAGCCTTTTCCAGCACTATGTAAGTACTGGAAGGATGCTTCCATTTTAGATCTAGCTTAATTTCTCTATAACTTGCTACCAACACATGATCTTTTCATCAGCAGAAAGCTTTCTATTTCTAAGTAAAGTATCATTCAAATCTCCTGTTTTCTTTGAGGGGATACATAATTTGTAAGCCCTTTGCTTTTTGTGGAAGAGAGGAAAGGTCATAAATAAATCTTTGCATCTATTTATGGCAAGCATTTCTAGGATGAAATAATAGAAAGTTATTTCTTAATGTTTAGGTAGTATAAGAACTTTAACTTTTGCTGTGTTGCCTCGTTTTATGTCAACTTGACACAACTTGACACAATTGACTCCTCAGTTGAGGAGGAGCCCTCAGTTGAGAAAATGCCTCTGTAAGATCCAGCTCTAGGACATTTTCTTAATGAGTTATTGACACGGAGGAGACCCACCCATGTCCATTGTGGTTGGTGCCATTCCTGGGATGGTGGTACTGAGTGCTGTAAGAAAGCAGGCTGAGCAAGCCATGGGGAGAAAGCCAGAAAGCAGCGCCCCTCCACGACTTCTGCATCAGCGTCTGCCTCCACCTTCCTGCCCTGTTGGAGTTTCTCTTCAGACTTCTTTTGATGGTGAACAGCAATATGGAAAGTATAAATCAAATAAACCCTCTTCTCCCTAACTTGCTTTTAGGTTAGGTTTTTCCTTGCCACAACAATAGAACTGAGACACTTGCCTAATAAAATTAAGCAGAATAATAGGAAGCACAAAACAGGGGTGATTTCTCAAACTTTCTAAGATTATTGACACTTTTGGAAGTATTTCTGTCTTATTTACTGTTCTACTTCTATGAAGAGACCCCATGACCAAGGCAACTCTTAAATGACAGCTTTTAATTGGGGCGGGGAAGGTATTGTTTACACCTTTATAAGCTTAGTCTATGACCATTAAGGCAGGAAGCAGCCAGGCATGATGCTGGAACAGTAGTGGAAAGGTTTACATACTGTTCCAAAGACTGTGTGTGTGTGTTTGTATGCATGTGTTTGTGTGCATGTGTTTGTGTGGGGTGGGGTGGGGTGGGGTAGGGTGGGGGTTGGGGATTTGCAACCTCAAAGCCTATCTCTAATGGCACACGCCCCTCAACAGGGCTACACCTCCTCCAATAAGCCCATACCTCTTAACGATTCCTAAACAGCTCACCAGCTGAGGCCTAAATCATGCAAATATGTGAGTCTATTTGGGTCACTCTCATTCAAACCACCACAATTTCAAATATGAATGTGGCCACAGATGTGCAGAGATATTTGTACCAGGTTATCTATCTCAGAATATTTTATAATATCTAAATTTATCGCAATTAAAAAGCCTGGCCCAGTGGCACATACCTGTAACCTCAGCACTCGGGGAGGCAGAGGCAGGCAGATCTCTGTGAGTTCAAGGCCAGCCTGATGTACAAAGTGAATCTAGGACAGCCAAGGCTACAGAAAGAAACCCTGTCTCAAAAAAAAAAATTAATAAAAGCAGCAGCAGCAGTAGCAGCAGAGGAGGAGGAGGAGAAGGAGGAGAAAAAGAAGAAAGAGAAGGAGGAGGAGCTATATGGGTGTTTTGCCTGAATGTACATTTGTACACCAGACAAGGGAAGGGCATTGGATCCCGTGCGACTGCAGTTATACATGGTAGTGGGTGCTGGGATTGTGCTCAGGGCCTCTGTAAGGGATCTTAACCACTGAGCCATCCCTCCAACCCCTAAAAGAGCCATTAAGAAACTATTGGCTGGATGCATTGAGATTTAAATGGATAAGATAGAATTTTTCTTTTAGTTTAAAAATAAATGTTAAATAGTAGGGATACACCAACAGATATATTAAAGACTGAGACACACTAACTGTACATTAGTTGTTCGATAGCATGCTGGGTGCTTGTTCTATCAATATTTAGTCCCAGGAGCTAATTTTGCCATTTTTATCACATTCCACATATATTTTTTTTTTTATCACATTATACACATTGTTAGCAGTGGCTAACAAGGTTAAGAGATTTGCCCAGTCTCCCACCTTACAAATGGAGATTCTGCAAGTTCAAGCCTCATGAAAGTTGACCTCTCTGTTGATGTTAGGTGGATAGATGTGGTGCTACATAAGGATTCTGAAAAGCAACAATGTAATTGTACTTGGGACACTATGACTCTACCTCCCCTAGGAAGCTTATGTAAGTGGGGCTGAAGAAGAGAGGAAGTGAGTTACTACCTAGTCCATACCCACCAGTGGCCAGAGGTTGTGAATTGTAACACAGAAAATGTGACTTACTATCCCGATTTGTCTGTGGTGAGCGAAGGCAAATAACCAGGAAAAGTGAAAAAGAAATCTTGAAGATGGAAGTTTGCAAGTAAATGGTTTTTGTACACTCAACTCATTTTTCCTCCTCTGTGGTCCTTGTAGGCTTTCCCCATTCCGGCCCCTTTGGCAGGTGACAGATCTGCTGTCACAACAGGACTCCACAAAAATTACATTTGGTTCTGCACAGGAGGGAGGGACGCAGCATTCATAATAGCCAGTTTCCGAAGGCGGAGAGAACCTGTTCGACCTGCCAGGAGAAAGAACGGTGGGATGAGAAGAGGAAACTTCCTTTCCCTCTCTCTAATTTGGGATAAGGAGTCTGTGACTTGGAGGGATCTGTGGCCCTGGCCTCCCAGGGTAAACAGTAGTCACACTCAAAGTGCTCATTAAGCTGCTAAAGGAAATGGAGCTGGGGAATTCCTCACAGGAGGAGGCAGCAGTGTTCTGACAGTAACAGTCTGTAGATGGATGGAAGTATTCAGCTATGGGGAAGCAATTGAATCTTTGAACGCGGCTCATGATTAGAGCCCAGCAGTTTTGACACACTGCAATCAAGCTTCAAGGAAACACTGCATGGTGGGGATGAGCCTATCAAAGGAACAAAAAGCAAGTGCATGCAGGTGGACTTTCGAGAGAGGCATTTAGAAAGAGAAAAACAAATCAGCCCATCTAGTTGGAGATGACATTGTTTCCAGTTAATTCAACTATTTAAGAAAACTAAAAATCGATCAAACATCCCTCAGAAATGTAAATAAAATTACCTTATAAAAACCTTATAAAAATCTTATACCTTATAAAAATCTCAGAAATGTAAATAAAATTACCTTATAAAAACAAAATACTAAAACGCTTTTCATAAAAAAAGATATACCCCAAAGATTCACTCTCAAATTGGGGACAAGAAGAAATATAAATAATGAAATATTCCTAAATGGTATTTTTTTAGAATAATCAATTGTGCTAACCTATGAAAGATGTTCATTATCTAATGTTAAAACCTTCTGTTTTTGATAAAGTCACATGGATTCTTGGCTCAATAAAGTCATGAGTGCAATGCTTCATGATTGACATCAACACATAATAATCATTGAAGTGTGTTAGAGATGACAATGTCAAAACAGGGCATTAAGCAGCTTTGCTTAGCCACCCTTCGGTTCTCATAAACATATGTGGTAAGAGCTATTATTAACTTCAATGTGAGGTACAAGTTCATTAATAATTACTATATATTAGAGCTATGACTCTTACCTGAGCAGCTTGTCACCAAAGCTGGCACCTTCTTAGCATCCATACTTCAAAGTAATGCAAGGATCATGAGTTATTATGAACACATGCTTATCTCTCTTCTGTTCTCAGAATCTAAAACTAGTTCTAAACTAATTAACTATGAAGTTATGCATCTATTCACAGATTGCTTTAGAATGGGGTGTTACAATCTTTTACTAACATTGTGCTGGGCTTAATCTATGATTTTTAGATCTAGTGGGATTTGTTTTTATGAAATTGGAAGTGCTTGTGTTTATTATGCATGTGTAGAATTCTAATATCCTCTATTTCATTGTTCCTTTAATGAGCATAAAGTGACATGTTATAACTATTGCACACATCAATTTCACAACTGTGGTTACCTACAGAGTCAAGCCAATTAAAACTAATAGGACAGAGGAGAAAGGATTCCTAGACCCAACTCTTGGGTGAGGGACTATTATTGGCAATTGATGACTGCTGGAAAGATACATTTTCTTTGCTTCGGGGAATGGTCACTGACATTGTTCTCCTAGATAATCTCACATATATGTAAAGCACATATGGGAAGCATTAATTGTTCCTAAATGATTGAAAAACAATTAAAGGACTTGAGGCAGGAGGAAGATGTACTAGGAAAGAGGACCAGAGTAGCTTAGATGAAAAATGTCCCCCACGGGCTTGAGCATTTGAGAACGTGGTCTCCTGTTGGTGGCTCTGATAGGCCAGGTTTAGGCAGTACAGCTGTACTGTAAGAAGAATGTCAGCATGGGGTGACTGTGAGAGTTATTGCCTCACTCACCTCACCCCCGTGTGTGTGTGTGTGTGTGTGTGTGTGTGTGTGTGTGCGTGCGTGTGTGTGTGTGTGTGTGTGTGCACAGGTGTATGTGTGTGTGTGTGTGCAGTTCGGGATGTGAATTCCCAGTCCCCAGCTCCTTGCAGCCATGTCTGGTACTTATTGGCATAGCTCCACCGTGATAAATGTTGCCTTTGGAGCTGTGGGCCCAAATAAACTCTTTTGTAATTTGCTTTGGTCAACTTACAGAAGTAAGTGCAGAGTTTCTGCCAAGATAATGGACTAAAGAACCCTGAAAGGTCTTCCTCACCATGGAGGCCAATGTAGATTAAAAGCTCTAACCTCCTCTACAACATGTCTTGATGAATTTTTCTCAGTATTATTGAGGCCCATGTGATTTTGTATTGAAAATAAAACAAAAATGACACTTTTAAAGTAACACTTTAAAATATTTTTGCTGATTATTAAGTGCAGGAACCAAATAGAAGTATTAAAACGCATTACATTTAAATATGACCATCACAGGCAGCGTCATGGTGATTTTAAAACAATGCTGTTTTCTCTTTGTGTGTGTGCATCTTATTAAATGACTTTTTCAATGGCATCACATAAATACATATATAGGTCATGGCTGTGATAACAGGGCCTGTTGTTATGATTTGAATGCCAGGTCATAATCTCTTACTAATTACTTTTAGGGATTATACGGCTACCCTACAGCTCTGATATTTCTCACACTTACTCTGCTTGGTAAATTACTTGTCTGTTGGCTGAAAAGGCTGGGAAGCTTCTCCTGTTGTTAAGCCTATGGAGACTTTAATTAAAAACAGTTGAATTTATCTGTGGTCTTTGACATTAAAGGGACTACACTGGCGAGTCCTCTTGGACACTGTGTCCATGATGCTTCCTGCTGTCACTTGAGCACTGACTTCCCCCATTGTCGGGGAAGCCCCGATGCTTTCTTCAGCACTGTTCAAAGCAATCTTTTTTGGAGGTGCTTGAGAAATTTAAGAGTTTTGGAGGAAAACTTAGGCATTTTAGTGTTTGGAAGCTTCATGTCAAGTTGTGTTTTATTTATACATTGGTCTTTGTTTGCCTTGCCTGTTGACACACAGCAAGAGGCCAAACTCAAAGGACCCCAGAAATCCAGACTGTGTTGCTCCATGAAGAACGAAGCTTAGCTGAGCCAGGGTTGAAGTGAGGGTGCTTCTGAAATCACTTGTGTAAGATACAATGGTGTGCCATGACCTAGAGTAACTGGGTCCTTCAAGCCTTTTACATTTTAAAATGTGAGCCAATTTACAGGAGCTTTTTATAATCCTAGGATGAAAAGATTGAAAGTTACTTCTTAATGCTTAGATAGTGGAAGAACTTTTAACTTCTTTTTTGCTGGGGGTCTATGTTTTGGAATTTACATGAATATTTGTCCGTACCTCAGTGAATGAAGCAGACACTGTCCCAAATGGACTTACACAAGGAAGGTAAATGTTAGACATTTAAAGAAAATAGCAATTGCTAGTTCTGACTAAGTTACAGGAAAGAGACAAGTAATACAAGGAGTCTATTTGAGTATAGTCCATTTTATTTGGAAGGACCAGGTATTGAACCCAGGGACTTGTACATATGAGACAAACACTACATTACTGAGCTATCTCGCCTGTAAGACAATATATTTAAAACAAACATAGAAGTAAGAAAGGAAAAAATGGGGTAGCATCTGGGAGTTTTTAGATGAAGGGAAAGAAAATGATCTAAATGTATTGTATAAAAATTTAAAAATATGCATTATCTATGAGGTGGCCAAAGTAATTTCTCTAAATTTACATTTGAATTACATAAATATTGTACAATTAAAAAAGATAAATTTATAAGAACAGTACTTAGGAAGAAACCAATATTAAATTAATGAATATGATTGTATAACATAGATTTGTCATCTTAAATGTAATTGTTTGACTGTGTAATCTAGAACATATATCCTGAGAATAAAAAGAACCACCATGAGATCCACTGGCTTGATACTTCTTGATACTGTTATCAAAAATATTGCTATCCTATTTGAAGCTATATTTTTGAAAATGTTTCTGTGTATATAATATATTATAATAATCTTGTCAACAGAATTAATATGTGGTTACTATAATTAGAATCAAGATCCTGAGTACATGAGTTTTAAAACAGTATCAAAGAGGTCAAATAAAAAACCTTAAAATATCAAGTTAAAATTTAAATAACTATGTAAGCTCTTGGTCTGATTTTTCTGAGACAATATTCTCCTGTGTGCCGCATCCCCCAAAAGGCCTAGAAAGAAAGACTAACTCTATAGAAATGGGCAGCAGGATTTTTCTGTGTAGCCTTGGCTGTCCTGGACTTGCTTTGTAGCAGGTTGGCTGTGAAATCACAGAGATCCACCTCGCAGAGTGCTGGGATTACAGGTGTGCAGCACTATGCTGGGCTGAGCACTTAGTCTTTACTGGGACATCTATGACAGCCTTTCATGCCCAAAGCCTAGGGTATGTCATGGAAGAGGGTATGGAAAGAATTCAAGAACTGGATAATGCTACAAATTGCAGTCTTCTGGATACAACATGGGCACTGTACTTGAGAACTCACAGTAGCTATGGTTTCCTGAACAAGACCAGTAAGTCCAATTCCAGCAGTGATGGGGGTAGAAATCACAAAATCCCACACACTGTGAGATACTGAATTGCTATTGGCTAGTGACAGCTGGTGGAGAGACTCATTTTCCTTTATGTCATGGCCACTCATAAAAGGCCCATGTTCCAGTGGGTGTGTCCCCAGTGTGCACATAGAGACAGCAATAATTGGATTCAGTGGGGTATAAAAAAGGACATACAACTAGGACGGTATGATGTATTGGAGGCTTCAGGGGAACTGGGGAAAAGTAGGTTACATGTCAACAAAACAATACACATGCGGGAAATTCTCAAAAAACTTTTTAAAGACCAAATTAATGGTGTTAGCAAATACACTCAAAATATAGTGTCATGTATTATTGAAAAACAAAAAAACAAAAACACCTCATTATCAGTCTTTGTGTAGAATTCCTGAATTCTACACAAATGAAAATGATTTGTGTAGAATGATGAACTCAAGTTTCTCAAACTCTCATTAACAAACTCTATCTGCTAGTAAATAACTGATAAAACGAAGTTTAAGTTAATTGAAAAATCTCAAGTATCAAATTAAGAATTAAAGAAATTTCAGTATGCATATTTTGGAGTCCTGTGAAATGAGAGGCTGCCCCTGCCAAGCATTGCCTATTGCCATCAAAGGCAGCTAGAAACTGAGTGTCTGCAGGGACGGGAGACATGGAGAAAGTCATTTGCTGAGAATTGGAACCTGAAACTGAATCCAAATCTCGCTCTAACTCCAAGGTGAGAAAAAAAAACCCTCACGAATTCGGAGAAACACATTAGGCTAATTCAAGAGGCTCTGACTTGAATGAGGAAAACTGCAGAAAATGAGCACCGCTTTTACAAAATATGTGAAAAAGTAGGGAGATGAAAAGAGACTCCAGAATTCTTTCAACTATGTCTAGTGCATCGGCTTAGCTTAATTCAGATTGTAGTCAGTGGTTAAAAATGGGGGGAACACTGAGAAATATGGACAATGGAAACATACCGGATTATATAAAAGTCCTATTTATTTCATGTGTAATTACAGATAGTACATCGTCAACAATTTTATTATTTTATAATGACATATCTTATCCTCTTCGTATGTGCATGTGTTTCTGTGTAGGTTTCATGTATGGGTAGGATGTATGTGTGTGTCTTCTTGTTTCCTCTGACCAGTGCTGGAACACAGGTGCCCCAAACCTGGATTTCTTGGGAGCATGGGAGTAATGATTCTGTACACCAAGCTCAGGTTGTCATGCTTCCACAGCAAGTACTTCATGCCCTGAGCCAGCTGTTTTCCCCTGCTCGCCCCAAGAGTTACTTTAAACATGCAGTGGTAATTAGCTGTATATAAACATACAGGTACGTAACAAAAAGAGACCATGGTTTGGAAACAGAGCCAAGAGTAGGAGATACATCAGAGGGTTTGGCAGAGTCAAAAGAAGAGAAAAATGATACAATTATAATATCAAAATATTTGAAAATAATTCCTTCAATGATACTTACCTCTGAGTAGTCATATCCCAGAGTAACACTTACCCTAACACCCCATGTAACCCTTAGCACAGTGTGTGCGGTTGGTGCCATAGAAATGATTTTGTGTGACTTCTGAAGTTGCTGTAAAATAAAAAATACCCACAGTAGTTTCTATTTTGCCTTTCTCTATTTCCATTTACGGTAAAAGCTAGAAGCATGCCATGCACTATTTAGTTATTCACCTGACCCCACACTCTTCTTCATGTCTGGATAAGACAAGGAGCCCTGCCTATTTGAACTCACCAACCTAAGCATACAGTTTTACAGCAACTGATGGTCGAGTGCCTATCTGCAAATCTTATAGATTAAATCACATGGAGATTCTTTTAAAAAATCAAGTGAATAAAAATGATCCAAGGTAGAATAAATAGCCATGTATTATTAGTTATTGAAACTGGTAATGGGCACATGAAAACTCACTGACCATTTCCCTATTTTTGAATGGTAGAGATTTTTAAAAATAAGATAGCTTATTGATCCAAAGTCCATAAAACATAATTTTATTTTCAATATTCTCATATTTATGGATTTCACCAAAACATTTATGATGTGAATTATTTATAAATCCTCAAAACATCAGTAGTAACTACAGTTGGAATCTATGGCAGAGGAATGAAAAAGTACAAGTCATTTCCATGCCTGGCCACTGAGGTGAGAACATAAAGTCCTTGGCATTCTGGTCTAAACCAGAATAACACTTACAGGAGTAAAATACATACATTATATATATATGTTACATATTAGTTAAATTGGATAAACTAAGATAATATATAATAATATATAATACCTAACACATATTACATATACAAACTATAGTATATATTATATAATTATATATTAGTTTAGTATATATAATATATAACATATTATATATAACATATATAATATATATAAATTATATTAGCTTATCTAATTTCCACTATTATTATATATTATATCCAATTGTATATAGTATATATAATTTGATTTTAGTATATTTAGTATATTTTATTTTAATATTATATAAATATTAGTATATTTATATAATTTAACACATATAAAATTATATATATTAGTTTAGTTTATCAAATTTTCTGATATTGTCAGAGCAATAACAGCTTTTCTTCTCCCCAGTGTTGCTTCCCGCATCATCTTCCTTTAATAAAAAGTGTTGATTCTTGGACAGCATCTCACTCCAAATGTTTGGTACCTATGGTTACAGAGCTTAGCAGAGAGTAGTGTAGAGGGGGACTTACCCTTACATTGCCTTTTCTTTACATGAAATTAAAATATGCTGATATTTGGTAGAATGTTAGCCATGTGGTGCTTTGGTGGTCTGTCTAGGACTGTTCCCTTAATGTGTTCAGCACAGATGTTTGAGTTCACTGGAAGAACACCTCTCTAGGAACCCTAGGCCTGGCACTATACCAATGGTGCTGTCAGGGACCAGAAGTCTAAACTCCTAGGCTTTCTCTAGTGTTGTAACGTTTTTGTAGCAGAAGGACTGAGGATCCCAGTACCTGTTAATAATGCTATCTGCTCCAGCCTGCTCCTGCTGCTCAACCTCCGAAGCCATGCATCACTACTGCTGAATGCTGGAGCAGCCAAAAGCTGCTGCTCCCTCGTTTAGCCGTGATCGCTCACTGGTTAGGACAAAATGAAATAGCTAGCTGGATGGCAACACCTTTGACTGTCATGACTGGGCTTGTGCTTACTTCTCATAACACCTCTAGGCATGGCCGTTAAACCATGTCACAGACCTTACAGAGAGGTGAAGAAACACATCTTTGAGCTGCTAGAACTGTGTACCAGCTGTTTTCTTTGGGCATCGTGTTTTTTTGTATCTGCACAGCTTCTCCTCTTACCTTGTAACAGGGCTGAGACTTTCCGGCAACCATCTTATCAGAAGATTGGACTTCCTGCTCTTGTCACACCTCATTCCAGTATCCACACCCCATCCTCTGCTTTCTCTTAGGTTGCTGGATAGCTACACAAGAGTGGGCCATTTTCTCTATAGTTACTAAGTAGTGCTCTAATGTAATATCTGACACACACGATGTCTCCAATAAATACAGATACTCAAATAAAATTATACTGTTAATTCCCCAAATTCACCTATGACTCAATTGCCTTGGGAAGCTTTAAGTAGCATATCTAAGTCCCTACACATGGGCTCTGCTTAACACACGGAGATACACGTAACTCTTCTTTCTGAAGTGATTAATAGAGTCAAGTAATAAAGGATGCCGGTATTCACGATTCAGATAATAGTTATGTCAATTTTATATAGAATCCTTAAATGTGACCCACCCTTAAGAACTTTCACATCCGCCTGTTAATCTCCCTAAATCAATTCATTAACACTTTCAAGAAATGCTGTGACTGTGTCCGGACTTCGACTGTGTCCTGGCTTCCTAGATGTGCGCTGCTGAGGCTGCACACGAATAATCTAGGGAGACTCTGAAAGCATTCAACAAGAAACCGCAGTGCAGATTCTGACCTCGCCACAGACATGGCCCAGCACCCGCAGGGTGGCCGTCTCTAACGTATGAACTGTTCACTGCAATTAGATGCACGCTGGCGGAACACACTCTTCAACTTGTCTTTACCAACACTGAGCCTAATGAAGGACCTCCAGAAAAGGAGGGCGCTCGCTCAGCTAGGGGTTTAAAGTTATTCTAGAATCTGTCAGATCAGCAGGTTTTAACATAAGATAATGAACATCTTTCTAGTCCTGGCTGTTTTCTAGAGAAGACGGTTCTTATCTGCCATGAAATGGCATTAATGGTGTATAATCTTCAACCTTCTACCACTGACAAAAAGCAAAATCCTACAGGCTCTACAAGCAGATATTAATCTGTGAATGACTACAGGTCCTAAGAGACTTGTGGATTGTCAGCCCAGTCCTATGTAAAGCCCACATTGTCAACAATGTCCACTAAGTCCTGACAGGATTAGATTGCTCTCAAGTTGTTCTGTTCATTGGCGGGAGGATTTACCCTCACTTACAGAAGTAGAGTGTCATTAGAGTATTTGTATGACCAGATTCTTTAATATTCTTACTTACTTTGGCATTTTAAAAATGTCTAGCTAATTCATAAGTGAATGTTTCTGTGTGACGAAGATCCCAGGATGATTGTTGACTATCTAGGCCTTCCTAGCCTCAGCACTATCCTGGACAATTCCAATTTGAGAGAGATATGTGATATGTTTAGCAATCTAGTGATGCTTTCAGATGACGTGTGTCTCCCAAAGGTTCATGTGAAGGGGTCTTGGTCCCTAGCGTGTCAATGCTGAAGTGGGATCTTTAAAAGGTGGGACATAATGGAAGGTCATTAGTTCATTGCGGTAGCTGCTCTTGGAAGGGTAATTCTTAAAACCCCAAGATTTCATACAGAAAGAGCAAGTCCAGTCTCTGAACTGCTCTCTGCTTCCTGTTTGGAGAAGTGTTTTTTTTTTTTTTTTTCCTTCTTCCCATATGCACTCCTGGTATTGGGACACCATTTGTCATGAGGTTCTCAGTAGAGCTCAGCTGATTCTGACACAATCTCCTTGAACTTCCCAAAATGTGAAAAATAAGACCTTGTTGCTGTTTTTTATGAAGTTAGCCTACTTCCAGAATTTTGTTGTAACAATTAAACTAAATTGATATAACTAAAAAGAAAGTATTTCCTGCTAAAAGCTTTTTTAAAAGAAGAATCTCCAGGAATGTGATTATATTTTTATTTAGTGTAAGACAGGAATATTGTAAGATCAAGAGAAATATTAAGAACCATCTTTTCAATTAAAAGCTGAAGCTGAATTTGTGGTTCATGAGCAGCAAAGATTACCAAGATTATTCACCAGCCAATCATATAAGCTTTCCAGTTAGTTTCCAGAATTACTCTACTTTTCTCTCCTTTAATAGTTGGAAAAACTCCAAATATTTCATTTGTTTGCAAATAAATGGGATTATTTTTAAGCAATTTACTTTTTAAAGGATCATTTCAAATTAAACTACTGTAAGAAGAGAGGAAATATGCTCTCACTTTTTCCTGAGTTGAACATTATTTCTTCATTGACTGCCTAGCGGCGAAAGTCCACACTGACCTTTCCCATATTTATTATTAGATATTTCTTAAAGCGGCAATGACGTGATTGGGATGTATGCAAAGGCTTTGCCTTCGTGCTGATGATTTTGCTTAAGCACAAGTTTTAAAAACTGTTTGAGAAGCAATGTGAGGGACACCAAGAGCTCAGCAGCTTCTCGACTGATTTTCCACAGGACTGTGTGGCAACCAGTACTGGCACAATGGCCGAGCAGAGAGCGAAAATGGCCTTGGTTTTGTCAGGCATTGTCTGATATATTTATTCTTTTCATGGCCTATTTGTATGCTGTGGAATCATAAGCTCCATCCAGAAGAATAAAGATGTCCCTGTGATACCCTACTCAGAGAATTCTGACCAGGCTCAGAGCATGATGAAAAGGCCTGTCACTAGTCGGAACTACTTTGAATTCTGACAGTGTCTCCTCCTTCTTGTGGCATTGGACAAATGACCCAGCCTGAGGAACCAAGTGCCCTTTCTAAAATGAATTAAATTTCATATCCTAGTAAGTAATAGATTATCAACCTTACCTTACAGAACTCTTAGGAAGTTAAAAGGAGGTAATACACTGTGAGGGGTGAAATCTGCAGACTGGATGAACATTGTTGCCTGAGTAAGCAACCTGACTAGAGGGGAGTGACAGGCTTAGACCCTTTGGGGAGAAAAGGTTTTGAGAACCCACTGTATTCCTACTTGAATTGGAGAAAGTAAAGTGCTGTTTACGGGGTTTCTACAACAAAGCCATCCAACCAGAATAGATGCCGGCACACAATAGCGTTAGAGCACCTGCCAAGGCAATCCAACCAAAATAGATACTGACATGCGACAGTGGAGGTGCCACCTGCCATGACACAGCTGAGCACAGCAGTCTGGCAATCACAGTCTGTTAACATTCTCATGCCCTTCCTAATTTATTGGATTGGCTTAATGAGTTCTTGAGTTTGTAGGCATATTACAATTAAATTTAATTGGTGTTCATGAGCAAGTCACAAAAGAAATACTTTTACTGTTCTGATTAGCGAGGTATTTTCCCAAATGTTAATTAAATGTACGCGTATTTATTTATCCACCAAAGCTTGTTTTTATGTGGATAGACAGGCAAATGGAGAAATACGTGGGTAATTTACTGTTCTGTATACAGTAGGCAGCACTAGTGTCAGAAATGTCTCCACTGTATACACGGAAAGCAGCGTTTTGCAGCCATTTCACAGTGTAGAGCCATTTCACCTTGGTAGAGGCAGTGAAAATTTTTTGATTCTGCAGTATCTCAGTTTTACCTTTTGGAGTTAGTCTTGTGCCCAAATTCAGAATACTGAGCGAGGGCACAGAGTTTTTGTGTCCTGGAGAGTCACCCAGGCCCCTAGTAGACTTTCCATGTACAAGAGATAGGTATAAGTTAAGCTAACTCGCTAACACAGCCTAGCCTACCGAGATGGATGGGTTTGGTTGTGTATGTAACTTATCTAAGTAGAATTAGAGTAGTATCTCGCGTTTAGTTAAGATGCCTGGCAACCATGCTTCTGTGCTGAAGGCTTCTGCTACTCACCTCTTGGAGACTCCTGCCTGGCATGCATAATATAGGATTTCAAAGTCTTTCTTTTTATACCAAAGAATGGAAACCTTGTGTCCTGGAACACCTGTTCCCCATGACGAGGTAATGGGGCTTCTTTTTATAAGAGACGGCTCTGATGTCATGGGTCAAGGCAGGTAAGGGAAGCTGGCATGTGTTTTATTACTTGGTACCTTTGCATACCTCGGAGATATCTTGGATTTGCCTGGATTAATCTGATCTTGATGTGTTGTCTTCTTTTGGGTGGCCATGAAGTCTGGCTACAAAAGTACAGTGGGCCTGCAAATGTCAGAAGGCCAGAAACTTCCAGAGTTGTTGAGGTGACATCTTGCCAAGATATTTATAAGTTGTATTGATTTTAGATGAATTAGTTTTTTCGAAAGATCCTACCTGATATGTTATTAATTTGTTAATTTTAAATTTAATTAATTGCACATTTCTTAATTTCTTAAAAATAAGTTCAGACTTAGAGATGTGATAGTTTACACTTTAACCAATATAACATTTTTTTTTATTTTTAATGCTTTCATTATACTGTCTGAAAAATTATTCTTCTGGCTGTCTATTAAAATTTTTATTTGGTTGCTGCTTTACTTTGTATTTTATCCATTTGTAGTATATATGAATATTGAAAAGTATCCCCACCATTCAAAGTGATTGGCTCCTCCCTTTCCACTCAGAGTGACTGGTGAGATCTTTGCAAATTCTCCTTTTTTTCTTTTTAAATATTTTATTATTTATTATCTATTACAGTTTATTCACTTTGTGTCCTGGCTGTAGGCCCCCGCCCTTGCCTCCTCCCAATCCTACCCTCCCTTCCTCTTCTCCCCCTGTGTCCCTCCCCTATTCCACTGATGGGGGGGGTCCTCCTCTCTTCTATCTGACCTTGGCTTATCAGGTCTCATCAGGACTGTCTGCATTGTCTTCCTCTCTGGCCTGGTAAGGCTGAACTTCCTCAGGGGGAGGTGATCAAAGAGCCAGCCACCAAGTTCATGTCAGAGACAGCCCCTGCTCTCCTTACTAGGGAACCCACTTGGAGACTGAGCAGCCTCTGGGCTTCCTTTGAACAGGAGTCTAGGTCCTCTCCATGCATGCTCCTTGGTTGGAATATCAGTCTCTGCAGCCTCCCCTGGACCCACGTATTTTGGCTCCGTTGTTCTTGTGGAGTTTCTGTTCCTGTTCTCCTTGTAGAGACCTGTCCAGGTCTCTCCATCTCCCTCTTCTTCCATAAGGATTCTGGCACTCTGCCCAAACTTTTGCTATAAGTCTCAGTATCTCCTTCTATACCCTGGTGAGTAGAATCTTCCAGAGGTCCTCTGTGGAGGGCTCCTGCCCTATTCATTATCTTCTACTTCTGATGTCTATCCTGTTTGCCCTTCTGAATGAAGATTAAGCATCTTTCCTAAGGACTTCCTTGTTATTTAGCTTATGCAAGGGGCACGGTGGAGATGAGGGAGGGAGGGACTGGGAGAGAATGAGGGCTCGGGACACGGCTGGGATACAGAGTTAATAAAATGTAACTGATAAGAAAAAAATAAAATTCAAAAAAAAAGTGAAAAAAAAAGAACTATACATTTTAGTAAGTTTATCCTATATTATATGTCTAATAACCATTTATGATTGAGTATATACCATGTGTGTCTTTCTGATTCTGGGTTACCTCACACAGGATGATCTTTTCTAGTTCCACCATGCCATTTTTATTACTGTTGCTCTATTCTGCAGCTTGAGATCTGGGATGGAGATACCTCCAGAAGATCTTTTATTGAGCAGGATTGTTTTAGCTAAACTGGGTTTTTTGTTTTTCCATATGAAAGGGAGAATCTTCTTTCAATGTCTGTAAAAAAAATTGTGTTGGTATTTTGATGGGCATTGCATTGAATCTTTAGATTGCTTTTGGCAGGATCGCCATTTTCATTATGTTAATCCTACCGAACCATGAGCATGGGAGAGCTTTCCATCTTTAATATTTTCTTCAATTTCTTTCTTCAGAGACTTGAAGGTTTTTTTTTTTTTTTTTTTTTTTTTTTTTTTTTTTTTTTTTTTTTTTTAATACAGGTCTTTCAGTTATTTGGTTAGAATCACACCAAGGTACTTTATGTTATTTGTGGCTATTGTGAAGGGTGTTGTTTCCACAATTTCTTTCTCAGCCCTTTTGTCTTTCATATACAGGAGAGCTACTGATTTTATTTGAATTAATTTATTATCCAGCCACTTTGCTGAAGGTGTTCATCAGCTGTAGGAGATACCTGGTAGAATTTTTGGGGTCACTCATGTATAATATCATATCATCTGCAAATACTGAAACTTTTTCCTTTCTGATTTGTATCTCTTTTATCTCCTTTAGTTGTCTCATTGCTCTAGCTAGAACTTCAAGGACTATGTTGCAGAGATAAGGAGAGAGTGGGCAGCCTTGCCTTGTCCCTGATCAGTGGGATTGATTTATGTTCCTTTTCTTTTAGTTTGATGTTGGCTATATGCTTGCTGTATATTGCTTTTACTATGTTTAGGTATATGCCTTGTATCCTTGATCTCTCCATGACTTTAAACATGAATGGGTGTTGAATTTTGTCAAATTTGCAAATTCTCTTAGTGAATTTTACCAACTGTGTATCTTTGGTTGGTTATTTAAAAAATTTAATGTACAATTATTTTTCACTTTGATTTTGCCTTTTGATGATTCCATTCTAAAAATCCACTTCTAAAAACCTTGCTGTCTGTTTTCATCCATATTGGGCTATAGTAACCCCTGCATACTCTATTGAAAAATGTATATTTTTAGTCCCTAGTATCTGGTTTCACAGCAACATTATTTCCAAGGACAAGAAAGGCAATTGAAATTATAGTAGAATATGATATAAATTTTACAAATACTCTTTGTAGCTTAATTGTCATGCATGATTGATTGGTACATTAATAAAATTTAGATGGTGACATTTCCACCTAGGTACTGACAAGGTGACACCCTGCAGGGGTTCCCTGTTCAAGACACCCTCACATTCTGTTCACATGGCATTTACTCTGCTTCTGTCTTCTGGTGTTTCTTCATAAGTACCCCCATTTATCCAACAGTAATTCACATGGCAATTGTCATGCTTTATGAGCTGGTAAGCTTGGCTGTTGCTTCTCTGTATGCTTAAACATTGAATGTCTTTTATTATTTTTATTTGTGTCTGTGCATACCTGCATGTGTGTGTGTATGTGCATCTGTATATGCATTCATGTAAACTCACATGTGTATGCACATGTATGTAGAGACCAGTGAATAGAGCCTCACTGAAAAACAAGTAGATAGAGCATGAGGGTCTCTCAGTGTCCCAGAAGTCTCCAAGGGGGACACAGAGGCTGTTACCAGGGCTTCAGAGGTCCACCTATCTCCACCTCCCCAGCACTGAGCTTATAAGGGCACCTATGCTCATACCCAGACTTTTCAGGCAGCTTCTGGGCTGGAACTCTATTTTACTGACTGAACCATATCTTCTTCTCTAACCTCTGTGCATTTGTTAGAAAGCTCTAGGCAAGTTAATCCCAGTATATCTTATAATAATGTCAAGAGTAAATTTGTGTTAATTGCTTTTTACGATAAAGGTAATCAGAACAAGTTCCCAAAGCTAACCCAGAGCCTACTTGGAAAAGAGAAGTAGTTTTCTTCATTAGAGTCTCACTGATGACATAAACCATGCCTACTGATGGGCCCACATGCCAGCAGCAGTTGGCCAACACAAAATGAACTCTGTGGTATTTTTGAAGATTTGTTTTGTTTTGTTTTGTTTTTTGGATGTTTTGTTTCTTATTGCTTTGTTTTTGTTTTTGTTTTTACTTTACTGGTCTTTTGCTTATATATTATATTTTCTGGTTTTGTGTATTTATGATTGTGAATGTGTTTCTTGTGCTTTTTTTCTGTTTGCTTTTGGAGTTTTTTGCCCATTTGTTTTCTAAAGAGAAAGAAAAACATAGAAAGGAAAACGTTATCAAAATATACCATATGAGAAACAATTTATTTTCAGTTACAAAGAGAAAAGTGTTATATACTTTCATAATAAAATGTGAGAAATTTTTTGGACAAAAGTATTATAATATTGTTGAGATCATAAAAATTTCTAGTATGTATGTATGTAATATGTATGTAGTATGTATTTGTCTCTCAATACACATATATGTTCACATATACATGTACTGCTGGTCAGGACCAAGGTAGCAGCAGAGGGTAATCATGGCCACCTTGGTGAGCCCCAAGGCTACTAGAATTTCAGTGGTGAGCAAGGATGATGCAGCCCTGAAGGGCCTGAAGGAGCCAGACAAGAATGCTAAAGTGTGAAGCAGGAGGAATGGAAGGCTGCAGTGGAAGAGGGAGGGGAAAGAGCAGCAGGAACGGCTGAGGACAGCAATGGTGAGTCACCTGATGGGATGGCAGAGAGGCCAGAGATGTAGTGTTGAGAAGGGAACAGTGGTCAGTAATGGAGCACTGAGGCTCAGTACACCTGACTGTGGAATAGCTTCATACAGAATGAGATACATCCAGATATAGTTAACAGATCTGCAAATAAGAACATAGCCTCAACCACACATTAAATAAAATGTACAGAGTTATAAGGATAAGTGAATTGGTCTACATTTCTCTTACATGTTATATACCAGGCAGGAAAATAAGTTTTGAACAATACAGTTAATTATAAATTTATAATAAATAAATATGGAACCTCTTACTTAACAATTGCCAAGCTTACTTTCCTCAAGAGCACAGAAGTTCAAATGACCCTTATCACAAGGCATAAAAGAAATTTTGACTAGGATCAGAAGGAAGGAAAAGAAGACCTCCCCTATCAGTGGACTTGGGGAGGGGCATACATGCAGAAGGTGGAGGAAGGGAGGGATTGGGACGGGAGGAGAGAGGGAACCACAGGGGGAATACAAAGTGAATAAAGTGTAATTGATAAATAATTTTTAAAAAATCTCAACAAATTGTAGAGGATGGTAGCATATATAATAATCTCTATTTAGTCAATGTATATAAATTAGAAATAAATAAGTAGATTAAACTGATTTGAAGTATGTTTATAATTTTTTTCCAAAAACCCCACTTAAATAGTTAGAGAGACAGAACAATTTTAACTACAATTAGAGAACAACCATTCTATTAGATAAAACTGTATAATATCCTAAGAGAAAGAAGTCTACCTGAAAGTCAAAAAATATTCAAGGTTCAGTTACAGACTTTAAGACTATTACAGAAAAATGTTAAAGAAATTGAAACAGTGGTTGAAAACAACAAAATAATAACTGAAAGCAGAAACACACTGCAGTGTCGCGTGAAGGAGTAGTAGTCTTTAGAAACAATACAACAACACAACGTTATTTCAAGAGAATAAACAGAGTCCATTGAACAACAAATCAAAACATTGTAACAGTCATAGCAGAGATGAAATATCTGAGGATAGCGTTCATTTAAAAAAAGGCACTCTCCTGTATATAAGCGTCTTGCCGTTTTTCCCTCTCCAAGATTATACACGTGTGCTCACTCACACACACACAAACACACTCACAAACTACTTGTACTTTGGAAGAATTCTCAGGCAAGTTCCATGCGTTTTATCCCTTTGCTGAACAGAATTGTCTTCTAGTTCAGTATAAATTCAGACCAGATTAACAGCACTTTTGCTCTGATCCCAGCCTTCCTCTGTGTCTAGACCTAAGTGGTAGACATTACAAAGGGTGTGGAAACAACTCATTAATGTAATAATACTGAAGAGTTAATTGAAAACTAAGTAAGTACATGCAATCCAGAATAAAGAACATACACATCGTTACTTTAAAGTTATATATATATATAAAACTTTATATATATATATATATATATATATATATATATATATTATATGGTACTGACACATATCTGATAGCTGATGTAGTTGTTTCCAGTGGTGATGGCTTAGGAACACTAAAAAATACGATTCATATCATACCTAACAAAATTAATTACAATCAAATATAATGGAAGTTTTCTTTTGTTTCAACACCATTTGCATATCATCACGCCTTTGGAAGAGACTCCATGAGCTTTGCATGTCTGATTGAAATAGATACTACATAATCATAGACTGAACAAATTTCTTAACTATATTATTTTCATTCAAACAGAGAAAAACATTGTCCCTTCCCCATAGAGGGGAGCAAAAGGCTTCATTCCACTTTCCCATAAAGAGAATTATTCACTTAATGTGATCAAGGCAAATAAACAATATTTCTCTTTTGTCTTTAAGGTATTATCAAAAATCTCCTTTCCTAGACAGCAATAAGGACCTTCCCTTGTGAATGGTCTTACACTGGGTATTTTCTCTTTGACTGATCTCCACTCCTGCCATGATTAAATGGGCTGTATGATACAGAGTATCAAAGGATGGAGGCAGGAGATTCCCAGCCTGCACTGACAGCAGAGGCGGCCCCTAAGAGTGAATATGAAAAGAGTTCTTTCTAGCCTAGTCCTCCATTAGTCCCCTGCAGGGCAGTCAGAATTCAGTTCTTCTCATAATTAGTATTTCCCGAATGTTTGCTTTCTTTCACATTTGAATTTTAATGACACAGTAAAGAATAATGGGAAAATCATTTGATAGAGTCAAAGATTGCGTTTAATTCTAGTGTGTGTTAATTGGCTTTATTAAAAATTAGCATTTTAAAATTTCCAGTTCTCTTTCTAATGTGCGAAATGTCACTCATTTTGTCACGTATCACATCGTAATTAAATTTGCATAGGAGTAAATTTTATTTGTCTCTGTTGAGGAAACACTGAAGAACTGCCTGCACAACAAACATGGGTATTTCCGACTTTGCATGTTGACAATAAAATATTCATTAATTTAAATCACTACAGCAGCAGTACACAGACTGCAGTTGTAATTACCATTGCTTAGTAACAGTGTGTCTCAGAACGACAAGGGAATTAGCTGAATAATTATTACATGGGCCTCAGCTTGAAATATGCTCCCAATGCAGTGCTGGTCTCTGGGTAAAAGTTGCCAGAATAGAAGACAGTTGAGCCAAATGCTGGTGCTGCTCCACAAACAATGGAAGTAATCTGTTGTAGACCGACACTGTTCACAATTAGTCACATAGTAACTAGGTCCTTGGTTTGGTGTCCCAATGCTAGAATCTGCATGAATCATTCAGGAAGACAGTTTAGCAGGATGAAATTTCTGTAGAGGAATTAACACCATGCAATTATCAGAAAAACAATTCAAAGCCCATGCTCTGGCTTAATTAGAAATCTGTTGCCTCTGAGGTTCTCATGACCTACCTCTGTACTGATACGTTTCCTGGTTCTTGCTGCCTTCTCTCCTTGGCTGCCATTGTTCTGCAGCCTGCTTTCTCTGCGATCAGTGTCCCATCAATGACAAATGGCAGGAGGCAGCTTCAATCAACACTGTTTCTTTTTCTGTAGATTTTAAGACTATCGATGATAGATTCCCAGGACATTACTATGTTGTCTGCCTTGCCCATTAAAACAAAACCATTATTATTTTATGTGTCAAGGTATTTTGCCTTCCAGTATGTTCATAATTCTTCATCAGCACCTAGTTCCCAAGTAGGCCAGAAAAGGGCTTCAGATCCTCTGGCACAGACTTATCGTTGGTATTTGCTGCCATGTGGGTGCTGGGAATAGAATCAGGTCCTCTGGAAGAGCATCCATGCTCTTACCTGCTGAGCCATCTCTCCAACCCCTGCATTGCATGTTTTGACAGATAATTCAAGTATCTATGCTTTATGGACATTTTTCTTCATTTGGTTATGATGATGATGAGGACTTTTAGAGAGTATTTTAGATATTTGAATCATATGTTTTATCCATTTTGCTGCAATTAAATCTTTTATTTGAATCCTTAATGTCTCTTTTCAGAACACAGTGCCTCCTGGGGTTCCTGTGTTAGCTTTGATGCCAGCACACTTCTGTTGCTGTTCAAGTATGCCTCGCTCAAGTCCTATTAGACAAAACCAAGACCTTGGCGGAGTTCCATACCACTGACTGTTCCCAACCCTGTTACTGCTGTGAATCTTGCTGGTTTATGCATGAGCTTCTTGGGGGTAGGCCTTGAATTTCATGTACAAAGTTAAAGGGTTCCTTCCCTCAGCCCCACCTGTTCTGGAGGCACTACAGCTTGCAAGAGTGAAGGGTACCAAGCTTCTGCATTCATTTGCCTTATTTAAGGGAGTGAAGGGGTGCTCAGCAGGGGTCCTCCTCAGGTCTTCCCTATTGGTTCAAACAGCTCAATTGAGATGTCAAAACACCAAGTAGCAATTGTTTTAAGACACCTGAGGTCTGCCCTCCCTAACGCGTTTGGCTGGGGGGTTCATGTTAGACACAGTTACCGAAAACGAAAGCTCCATTTCCATGTCAGGTGTTTGTGACATGCACCCCTTAATATTTTTTCCATTTAAACATCTGAAGGTGTCAGATACAAGCAGTTTGGTTGCGTGATTGGCAGCAGTCAGGCCCTTTTCCTGTGCCCAGCTGCAGTTGTTCTAGGGCAAAGTGGGGTGACCACCATAGGCCAGGAATGAGCAAAGGCTGGATTTCCACTCTTTTCCTCAAGGGTCTCCAGTGAGGTGAGACTACATATTGTACTTATTGACTATTCCACTGGCCCAAGCAGAGTGCCAATCCGTCACTCCCTTTGATTTTCCCCAGGGCAGGGCTTTGCTTCTGTCACACACAGCTGCTTCAGATGCCACTATTCCCAAGTCCAAGCTCCAAACGTCCTCACCTAGAGCCTCCCCTGCCGCAACCTTGCAGCCTTAGTCAGTAAGTTCAGGAAGGAGGGCCTCAGCAGCTCATGGCAGCCAGTGCACTTGCGGCTGCCTGTGTATGGCAGCCATTCTTTTTGCACAGCCCGGCTATTCCAGACCCCTCTGGTGCACTCCTCTCTCTGGCACAGCCTCCCTCCCAGTACCGTCTCATCTATATTTTCACTGCCTATTCATGGCTGTTCTTACGGATAGAGTGGGCCGATCTGGGAACACAAAGTACAGATACCAGTCTATGCTGTCAGCCCCAGGAATGCTCAACAGTAGACTGAAGTTGAGTTCCAATGACAAGCGAGGCCAAGGAGGTAATGGATCTCTCTGGAAAGCGAGAGACGGCAAAGAGCAAAGACTGGAAGGTAAATTGCCAAGAAGTACTAAGACCATGGAATGCAAGGTGAGCCGAAAACTGGAGACTTATAGAAGCGCTGCAGGTCCTAGCCACCAGGAGAGTTCAGAAGACTGCCATTGAGTTGCCGCACTAACCGCAGGCCACCTTTTTCCACTGCTTGGCTACTGAACCTTCATCTCAGAATAGAGGACCTGACATCCTGGGCTAAGAGATGCAGACACTAAGAGGATTATAGTTTTTATAGTAATGATCTTTGTCAGAATAGGACAAAAGGATCCTACTAACTGGTGAAGGCTTCTCTCTCTCTGTCTGGTGATTGCCCTTCTCCTGGCTACCTGAATGCCTTTGACTGCTTCAAAATGGGCTCCAAACCTTCATGGGAAGAAGAGAGAAGGCACATTGATTAATATTTCAAACTTTTGTCGTGCATATTTCTCTTTGGCATTGGATACTTTTGACTGCTCGAAGGTGGGCTCAAAAACTTACAGAAGAGAGCATACACATGAATTAATATTTTAGAGTTTTGTTCCAACAATTTTTCAGGCCATCTCAGTGTAGAGTGTCAGGGAGACAGGGAGATATATGAGCTTGATTGCCAGGTACAGCACAGGTATTCAGGCTGCTTTTCCGCTAGCACATCACCCTGGAAGAGTGATGTAAAAAGCACTTGCCAGGTTGTAGTCTGGAGATGTACTATGAGGTGCACAGCCATCAAGCATTAGTGGCTTTGATCAGAGGCAGATACAACTGAGGGTTGCGTGTGTGTAAGAGCTGGATGAACCCAAGTTACAGGTGCAATTAATAAGAGTATTTTCAACAAAGAAATAAAGTTTTGTGTGTGGATCAGCTTTTAATCCCTAAATGTGAACTATAAATTATTTACCAGTCCCTGAGAGTCCATTTTGTCTTTTGTGAGAGATGAGCATCACCACAGAAGGACAGTAAGGTCTAAGTTAATACAAAGAGAAAGTTTGAGACACACCTTGATGCCACAATGATCAAGGCAAGTCTCTAATACATACTGAAAGAAGAAACTAAAGTGTGGATAGGGATGTGAAACTTTCATTAAGCATCTAAAATTAAATTTATGATCCAAGACAGAATTGGATCAAAAGAGGCTTTCTCATCCCACTTCTTCCTTCTAAGATATTTAAACTAGGCTGTGAGGGGTTAAGCGCACAGGTGCTCTGTTTCATGTGTCCAGAGGCATAGCCGGGTCGGAACTCTGCTTTCCTCATCCGTAGATCTTTAACACAAACATCTCACACAAAGCTCTGCAGAACTGAATTTGTCATGGTTCTTGACCTTTATGAACTGGACATTATGAAATTGCACATGGTGTGTGAACTACAATATTAATGTATCATAAACTAAGGCTGATAACCAAAATGCTAACCACAACCAATCTCAGCATTCAACACAAAACACTGCTCTTCTTTAGAATATGGGTTCCGGAGGAGACAAAATATCAGTAATGCAGATAATCAGAGAAAGCTGTGCTGAGAAACTACAACAGTCTGTTTCACATACGTACACAAGTGTTCTCACAGCAGAGAGACAGTAAAAATCATTCCATTTAAGGCTTCACTGCAAATGATGTTTTCTGTTTGTTTGTTTGTTTTTTCTGAGACAGGGTTCCTCTGTGTATCCTTGGCTGACCTGGAACTCACAGGACCAGGCCAGCCTCAAACTCAGAGATCCACCTGCCTCTGCCTCCCTAAGTGCTAGGATAAAGGCATGAGCTACCGTGCCCAGACCCTGATGATTTCTGTTTTAACAGCTTTTAAAAGAATTTATTTATTTATTTATGGTGTGTGTGTGTGTGTGTGTGTGTGTGTGTGTGTGTGTGTGTGTGTGTG
>NW_026591816.1:5665573-5667663 GCF_907164565.1 Psammomys obesus | reverse complement strand
GTGTGTGTGTGTGTGTGTGTGTGTGTGTGTGTGTGTGTGTGTGTGTGGTGTGTGAAGGTCAAACTACAACTGGCAGGATTCATTTCTCTCTTTCCATGATGTGGCTTCCAGGAATCAAACTCATATGTTCAGTCTTGGTAGCAAGTTCCTTAATCTGCACGGTTTCTTAATGTGCCTTCTTGTAAACATGATGCTTATTGTGGAGTATCTGAAGGCATTTTAAGGACTTTGAATGTAATTAGGGAACTTCTCAGTGGGAGTTGGCAAGATGGCTCCCCACCTGAAAGCTCCTCCAGAGGATCTGGGCTTGATCCCAGCACAGCAACACCCATTCCAGAAGATCTAATGCCCCCGTCTTGCCTTTGAGGACACCAGGCATGGACATGGTGTACAGATTATACATAATGCCCAGTGTGTGTGTGTGTGTGTGTGTGTGTGTGTGTGTGTGTGTGTGCATGTTTGTGTGTACATGCTCATGGAATGACAGAGATGCTGCTCGCCTGCCTTTTCCTTCAAGTTGGAGGGTCCTGGAGCCATAGCTGGAGATGGTAATTCACACCAATGCCTTATACCCAAATCCAGCAGCCTCCACCCAGCCAGGTCTGCTCTAACCCTGCTTGCCACACTCCTCTTGTCAACCAGAGCAGATCTGCTATTTTTGATGTACCCATGACCCCGTATTTCATGTCTGGACCCTTGTTTCATTTCGCCTCTGGAAAGCTTGTCTCTTGGCCTGTGCATCTTTTTCCTGTGAGCCAGGACTGAAGAGACGACTGATTTATATGTATGTATTATCAACTGCCTTCATTAAATTATGTTTGCGCATAAGTTGTGTTAGCCAGTACAGTTTCATCTTCCGTTCGTGGTCCATCCTAAAATAAATATTCCACTGATTCTCCAGCGCCAGTGTGACCTTCAGCTCCGTTTATCTTTCCCAAGAACAGCTCGCTGTGCTCCCTTCAGTCCTCTGAGCCTTGGATATCATCAATGGAATCTCAACCACTAATGCAAGTAAGAAATGTTCTGAGAGTACTTCTATAAGCATTTCTTTTAATTTTATTTTTTTCTTATCAGTTACATTTTATTAACTCTGTATCCCAGCCTTGTCCCGATCCCTCATTCCCTCCCAGTCCCTCCCTCCCTCCCTCCTCTCCACCGTGCCCCTTTCCAAGTCCACTGATAGGGGGGACCTCCTCCCCATTCATCTGATCCTGTTTTATCAGGTATCTTCAGGACTGGCTGCAAAGCTCTCCTCTGTGGCCTAACAGGACTGCTCCTCCCTTGGGGGGTGGGGAGGCCAAAGAGCCAGTCATTGAGTTCCTGTTAGAAATAGTCCTTGTTCCCCTCACTATGGGAAACCAATTGGTTACTGAGCTACCACAGGCTACATCTGAGCAGAGGTTCTAGGTTATATCCATACATGGTCCTTGGTTGAATGTCAGTCTCAGAAAAGACCCTGTGCCCAGATATATTTGGTCCTTGTGGAGCTCCTATCCTTTCCCCATCATACTAACTCTCCTTCTTTCTTATGATTCCTTGTACTCTGCCGAAGGTTTGTTCATGAGTCTTTGCTTTGAAAACACTGCTAGTTAGAGTCTTTCAAATGTGCTCAGTAGACTCCTATCATACGTTCAATGCACATCCCATCTGTCTTTCTAAATGAGGATTGATCATCTTACCTCATGTCCGCTCTCTTGATTATCTTTTTTAGGTGTACAGATTTCATTATGTTTATCACATCTTATAGGTCTATATAAGTGAGTATATACCGTGTTTGTCTTTCTCCTTCTGGGATATTTCACTCAGGATGATCTTTTCTAGATCCCACCATTTGCCTGCAAATTTCATGATTTCCTCCTTTTTGATTGCTGAGTAGTATTCCATTGTGTAAAAATGCCACAATTTCTGTACCCATTCCTCCGTTGATGGACATCTGGGTTGTTTCCAGGTTGTGGCTATTACAAATAAAGCTGCTATAAACATGGTTGAGCAAATATCCCTTTTGTGTACTTGAGCAAACTTTGGGTATATACCTAGCAGTGGTATAGCTGGGTCTTGAGGAAGCACTATTCCTAATTGTCTTAGAAAGC
>NW_026591816.1:5573001-5665173 GCF_907164565.1 Psammomys obesus | reverse complement strand
GGGGGGATCTCCTCCCCATTCATCTGATCCTGTTTTATCAGGTATCTTCAGGACTGGCTGCAAAGCTCTCCTCTGTGGCCTAACAGGACTGCTCCTCCCTTGGGGGGTGGGGAGGCCAAAGAGCCAGTCATTGAGTTCCTGTTAGAAATAGTCCTTGTTCCCCTCACTATGGGAAACCAATTGGTTACTGAGCTACCACAGGCTACATCTGAGCAGAGGTTCTAGGTTATATCCATACATGGTCCTTGGTTGAATGTCAGTCTCAGAAAAGACCCTGTGCCCAGATATATTTGGTCCTTGTGGAGCTCCTATCCTTTCCCCATCATACTAACTCTCCTTCTTTCTTATGATTCCTTGTACTCTGCCGAAGGTTTGTTCATGAGTCTTTGCTTTGAAAACACTGCTAGTTAGAGTCTTTCAAATGTGCTCAGTAGACTCCTATCATACGTTCAATGCACATCCCATCTGTCTTTCTAAATGAGGATTGATCATCTTACCTCATGTCCGCTCTCTTGATTATCTTTTTTAGGTGTACAGATTTCATTATGTTTATCACATCTTATAGGTCTATATAAGTGAGTATATACCGTGTTTGTCTTTCTCCTTCTGGGATATTTCACTCAGGATGATCTTTTCTAGATCCCACCATTTGCCTGCAAATTTCATGATTTCCTCCTTTTTGATTGCTGAGTAGTATTCCATTGTGTAAAAATGCCACAATTTCTGTACCCATTCCTCCGTTGATGGACATCTGGGTTGTTTCCAGGTTGTGGCTATTACAAATAAAGCTGCTATAAACATGGTTGAGCAAATATCCCTTTTGTGTACTTGAGCAAACTTTGGGTATATACCTAGCAGTGGTATAGCTGGGTCTTGAGGAAGCACTATTCCTAATTGTCTTAGAAAGCACCAGATAGATTTCCAGAGTGGTTGTACCAGTTTACATTCCCATCAGCAGTGGAGGAGGGTTCCCTTTTCTTCACAACCTCTCCAGCATGTGTTGTCCCTTGAGTTTTTCATCTTGGCCATTCTGATGGGTGTAAGGTGATATCTCAGGGTTGTTTTGATTTGCATTTCCCTGATGGCTAATGAGGAAGAGCATTTCTTTAAGTGTTTCTCTGCCATTCGATATTCCTCTACAGAGAATTCTCTGTTTAGTTCTGATCCCCATTTTTTAATTGGATTACTTGGTTTGCTGCTTTTCAGCTTCTTTAGTTCTTTGTATATACTCGATATTAGTCCTCTGTCACATAAAGGGTTAGTGAAGATTCTTTCCCAATCTGCAGGCAGTCGTTTTGTTTTGATGACAGTGTCCTTTGCTTTACGGAAGCTTTTCAGTTTCATGAGGTCCCATTTATTGATTGTTGCTCTTAGAGCCTGTGCTGTTGGTGTTCTGTTCAGGAAGTTGTCTCCTGTGCCAATGAGTTCTAGGCTGTTCCCCACTTTTTCTTCTAACAGATGTAGAGTACCTGGTTTTATGTTGAGGTCTTTGATCCACTTGGACTTTAGTTTTGTGCAGGGTGATAAATATAGATTTATTTTCATTTTTCTGCATGTGGACATCCAGTTGGACCAGCACCATTTGTTGAAGATGCTGTCTTTTTTCCATTGAATGGTTTTGGCTTCTTTGTCAAAAATCGAGTATTCATAGGTGTGTGGGTTTATTTCTGGGTCTTCTATGCGGTTCCATTGATCCTCCTTTCTGTTTTTATGCCAATACCATGCAGTTTTCATTACTATTGCTCTGTAGTACAACTTGAGATCGGGGATGGAGATACCTCCAGATGATCTGTTGTTGTACAGGATTGTTTTGGAGATTCTGAGTTTTTTGTTTCTCCATATGAAGCTGAGAATCTTTTTTTCAAGGTCTGTAAAGAATTGAGTTGATATTTTGATGGGAATTGCATTGAATCTGTAGATTGCTTTTGGCAGGATGGCCATTTTCACAATGTTAATCCTACCAATCCATGAGCACGGGAGATCTTTCCATCTTCTGAGATCTTCTTCAATTTCTTTCTTCAGAGACTTGAAGTTTTTCTCAAACAGATCTTTCACTTGCTTGGTTAGTGTCACCCCAAGGTACTTTATGTTATTATTGGCTATTGTGAAGGGTGTTGTTTCCCTAATTTCTTTCTCGGCCCTTTTGTCTTTGGTATACAGGAGGGCTTCTGATTTGTTTGAGTTGATTTTGTATCCTGCCACTTTGCTGAAGGTGTTTATCAACTGGAGGAGTTCTCTGGTTGAATCTTTGGGGTCGCTCATATATACTATCATATCATCTGCGAATAGTGACACTTTGACCTCTTCCTTTCCGATTTGTATCCCCTTGATCTCCTTTAGTTGTCTTATTGCTCTGGCTAGGACTGCAAGTACTATGTTGAAGAGGTATGGAGAGAGTGGGCAGCCTTGTCTTGTCCCTGATTTCAGTGGGATTGATTTAAGTTTCTCTCCATTGAGTTTGATGTTGGCTATAGGCTTGCTGTATATTGCCTTTACTATGTTTAGATATGTGCCTTGTATTCCTGATCTCTCCAAGACTTTAAACATGAATGGGTGTTGGACTTTGTCAAATGCTGTTTCAGCATCTAAGGAGATTATCATGTGGTTTTTCTTCTTCAGTTTGTTTATGTGATGGATTACATTGATGGATTTCCTATGTTGAACCACCCTTGCATGCCTGGGATGAAGCCTACTTGGTCGTGGTGGATGATATCTTTGATGTGTTCTTGGATTTGGTTTGCAAGTATTTTATTGAGTATTTTTGCATCAATGTTCATAAGAGAGATAGGTCTGAAGTTCTCTTTTTTGTTGGGTCTTTGTGTGGTTTAGGTATCAGGATGACTGTTGCTTCATAGAATGAGTTTGGTAATGTACCTTCTGTTTCTATTTTGTGGAATAGTTGAGGAGAATTGGTGTGAGCACTTCTTTGAAGGTCTGGTAGAATTCCACGCTGAAACCATCTGGCCCAGGGCTTTTTTTTGGAGAGGAGACTGTGAATGACTGCTTCAATTTCCTTGGAGGATATAGGGCTGTTCAGTCTTTCTACCTGATCTTGACTATAAGCATTTTTTATTCTTCGTAACATTCAACTTTTGAAACCAAATTTGAACACTGTAACCCTTGCTCCAAACTGCTACTGTGTGACACGTGTGCCTCCGTAGCACACATTTCAGTGTTGTTTAGAAAAATTCCAAGTCTGGTTCCTCTGTATTAAGCCTAGTGTTGAGGAATGCTGGATACGGTTGGCACAGGAAGGCCTTTTAAGATACTGTTTGTATGAAAGGTCCCCTGTCTCAAAAGGAGTGCCAGTATCCTGCAACACTATGTGTGTACAATTTAATCATCATCTATCTGTCTATTTATCCAACTATCTATCTGTCTGTCTATCTATCTGTCTATCTATCTATCTGTCTGTCTGCCTATCTATCTATCTATCTATCTATCTGTCTATCTATCTATCTATCTATCTATCTATCTATCTATCTATCTATCTTTAATCTATCTGTTTACATGTATATAATTTGTGTGGGCATATGCATGTGTGTGTATGTGTGTGTGAGAGAGATATTCTTCATAGAAGGTCACACGAACACAGCTTGGTGTTCCACTCTGGTTCTCGGTTGGCCTTTTCAAAACCATATCCTGATTCCTGGATAAAGGTATGAAATAAAAAGAATAGGTAGCAACCGAAAAATTATTCCCTCTTAAAACCTGCATGATACCTTGGCCTTGTGGTTGTAATCCCAGTTACTGGAAGGCTAAGGCAGGAGGACTGTCAGTTTGAGTTCAGCCTAGGATACATATATAGTGAGACCCTGACCCTGCAAATTATATATTATATGTGTATCCAAACACACACATACAAACACATATACAAATTATATACATGTAAGTAGATGAGAGATAGATAGATAGATAGATGATAAATAAATGGTACAAACATAGATAGATAGTGTTGCAGAATATTTGATCACATATAACCCCCAAATTGCATTGTTTACTAGAAAAACCTGTTTCTGGTTATGGAGTAGCTTAGCCCTAGCATATAATCCAAGACAGGATTATATAAAGTCAACCACAGGACAAGAGGCCAACAAACAGCCAGTTGATAGGGAGTGAGCAGAGGAGAGAACCATAGAGAGTGAGAGAAAGCCTGGAGTACAGAAAGAGAGATACACAGAAGTAGAAAGGAGGGACATTCAGTTTGAAGGGTTTTTGAGACAGCATGGAGAAGGAGAAGGGACTATTTCTTCTGGGACATTGGCTGAATGTCCCAGAAGAAGGTCAGCTGGGTGCTTTCTCTGCCTCTCTGAGCTAGCAAGCATTCATCCCAGCATTTGGATCCTGAGTTTTTATTGGTAAAATCGAACCAGACATTTGGGATTTCGTTTAAGATAGATTAAATAGACAGAAGGGTAGAAAGATAGAAATAGATAGGGAGAGAGAGGAGAGAGCAAGAGAACAGCACACTAGACATTGGAAATGCCGTGCAGTTTCAAAGGTCAGCATAGTGACATCATAGGAGCAAAGAGGAGAGAAACCCCAGGAAGTGCAGAAGTCTGTGCAGGTATAAAGACACTGATGTCTGTTGCAGTCTGCTGCAGCACAGAAGAGACTGGACCACCTAAAGCAGCACCTGTGGTAGCCCTGTCATCAGGTGGTACCACACATTGCCTTCAGGAGTTAAGGCATAAGGAACAGCCAGGATGATGGACAGCGGAGGGTAGGCAGCAAAGCCTTGGGTACACTTAGGTTTATTGCTTAAACTAAACTCCATTGCTGGAGAATAACAAAGACACCATCAAAATCAGCTTACACAGAAGAAGAAGCAAAATGCCTGCTCTGCAGCATTGGTTTATGGAGAATTCATTACAGACCCTTTGGGAAATCTCAACCATGTGGCAGAATTTGAAGAAATATGGTTTTGTTAGGTGAAGGTAAGAAAAATAATGGGTTTTGTAACCCCCGCCTCCCTAGTTCCTCTGCAAGCTCCCATGGCCCAGAAAAAAATAGATGACATTTCCTTGAGGGGTGTTATATTACCTAAAGGTGTTGTTTTCTAAGGGAGCTTTAGAGAGAAGGGACAGCAGAAAATACCATTTGGGAAATGTACAATTTAAAGAGAGAAGGGATGGTCATTGCTTTTTGATTTGCAGCTTTTGTGGTAATTTCAGGCTACTTTAACGTGGCTGCTTGGTAAACAATCCTGATTCTTTTTCCTGCAGATACTGCTAAATGGCTAAATAAATGCAGAGTTGTCTGAACTGTGGCTTGAGTCCTATACCCAAAAGACATGCACAGGAAAATGGCATTTTTATTTTATGCCTCAAAACCCAAATAACTATTTCTTCCACTTTTGAAAGAAGTATACATCAGGGAATGTGGCTGTGGAAGTGGGTGTGTGCATTTCTACAAAATAAAGGGGAGAGGGGAGGAGAAAGAAGTGACTTGCGATAAAAGATACCTTCATATAATGAATCCCCTCAGGTATTTTAAATGTTTACCACCTTGGGGCAAAAAAAAAAAAAAAAAAACACATTTAAATGAAGTCAGTGATACATTTCAAATGAAGCATCTCCACTTGGAAACATGCACTGCCAACAGGATTTGTGATTTTCAACATTCATCAGAGGAGCCAAGCAAAATAGTGTATTCCTTCCCTCCTCTCTGCAAACCTCTTCCTGTGTCCTAGAGAGGTCATTAGCATCTCCTGTCTACTGAAGATCAAAATGAACATAAAACATCTCTGAGCAATAAAATCAATGGGGAAAAAAGTTTTGATTTAAAGCTCAAATTGAACTTTTCTTGACACATCCAGGTGAGGTGTCCCCACCTGTAGCGCTCCCTGCAGAGGCTGTTAACTGCTTCTGTACACTAAGATGCATCTGTGACCTTGTTCTCCCTTTGAAGGGACCAAACTGGGTACTGAGTGGCCAGCCATTTGCTCATTGTTTCCTGAATACAAATACTGAGGCCATCACTGTTACTGCAAAGTCAAACTGTAGCCAGGTTAGTCCAGTTTGGACCTATTTCTGGTGGGAAAAGAATATCCCCTAGCTGCTGGTATTCACAGACAAAGGGCGTCACTGTTTGTGGGTGTTAGGAGAACACGGGCACATGTGAGCATAGTAACCACACACACAGACAGGCACCATGGGTATACATATAGAAGTATATATGAATGTGTATGAGTAGGTATGGAGAGATTAGTGAATCAAGGCATAAATAACAATAGTGAATTTTTATATAATTCAAACTAACTGCTGCATTACAATTTGGCAAAAGGGGGTGGGCAAAGCGATGGCTGAGCCATTGGAATTCTTTCTGCTTCACTTAAGACCTGCATCTTGGTCAGGGAACTCACATGGCAGCTCACAAGCACCTGAAACTCCGCTCTCAGGACATCCAGGGATCTCTTCTGGCTCCTGTGGGTACCAGGCACTCACCTTTCCTGGAGAATAACAGAAATATTAGCAGAATAGTGACAGAATAACAGAAATAACAGAAAAAAGGCAAAACACGCATGCACTTGAAAACAATTAAAACAAAAACATCCACTTCAATATCAAATAGATGTTTTATGTATAATAAAGGAGGCTCAGCAAATGCAGCAGGCATTCTCTTTCCCATGTGAGTTCACTAGAAATAGACAGGATAAAGCAAATGTCAACACATCAGAGTACTCTCAATTGCTTTAAAATAGTGTGATCTGGGGTACAGACTCTCATGAGAAACATTCGCATGCTTCCTAAACTAGATCCTATTGTGAGGTTGTTTTGTTGTTGTTGTTTTGTTAGTTGTTGTTCATGTTTTTATTAAGTAATTAATTTATTTACTTTACATCCTAGTGATCACAGCTTCCCCTCCCTCCTCTCCTCCTAGTCCCTTCCTATCAACTCCCCTACCCCTCTCCCTTTCTCCTTGGGGAAGGGGAGGTCTTTAGTGGATATCGAACCACCTTTTCATATCAAATTGCAGTAGCAGTAGTCTTCTCTTATTAAGCCCAGAAGAGGCATCCAGTAAGGTGAAAGAGAATCAAAGGCAGGCAATAGTCTATGGCGGTCTGTGCTCTGGCTGTTAGGGGTCCCACATGATGATCAAGTTGCACATCTTTTACATATGTGTAAGGGGCCTAGGACTGTCTCGGGCATGGCCTTTGGTTGGTGGTTCAGTCTCTGGGATGCCCTGTGGGCCCAGGTTAATTGATTTTGTAGGTTTTCTTGTGGTGTCCATGACCTCTCTGACTCCTTCAATCCTTCTTCCCCTTCTTCCACCAGAGTTCCAGAGCTCTGCTTAAGGTTTGACTGTGGGTCTCTGCGTTTGTTTTTTATCAGCTGCTGAGTGAAGCCTCTCAGAGAACAGTTCTGTTAGGCTCCGGTCTGCAAGTTATAGCAGAATATCATAATGGTGTCAGGTGTCAGCTCTCTCTCATGGGATGAGTCTCAAGTTGGGCCAGTCATTGCTTAGCCATTCCCTCAATTGCTCTTCCATCTTTATTCCTGAACATCTGGTAGGCAGGACAAATTTTGGGTCAAAGGTTTTGTGGGTGGGCTGGTGTCCCATCCCTCCTTTGGAAGTCTTGCCTGGATACAGGAGGTAGCCATTTCAGATTCCATATCCCCTGTTCCTAGGAGTATTAGCAAGGGTTTCACTCAGAGATTCATTTGAGTTTCCCTTGTCATAGGTGTCTGGCTCCTCCCAGAGATGCCTCCCATTGATTTCAGTTCTCTCTCCCAGATCTTTCTCTTTTCATCTTCCTCATACTTGATCCCTTCTGTTTCCTTCCCCAACCCTTCTCCCACTGAGTTACCTCCCTTCATCCACTCCAATATCTAGTCTCTTTGCTCTTCTGAGTGAGATTCAAACATCCTCGCTTAGGCCCTCCTTGTTACTTAGCTTCTTTAGGTCTGCAGATTTGTTATCCTTTATTATAGGTCTAATATCCACTTATTAGTGAGTACATACCATGTGCATTTTCCTGAGTCTGGATTACCTGATTTCAGGATGATATTTTCTAGTTCCACCCATTTGCCTGCAGATTTCATGATGCCCTTGTTTTTAATAGCTGAGTAGTATTTCATTGTGTAAATGTACCACAGTTTCTATATCCATTCTTTGGTTGAGGGACATCTGGGTTATTTCTAGTTTCTGGCTATTATGAATAAAGCTGTTGCAAACATAATTGAACAAGTGTTCTTGTGGAGCATCTTTTAGATATATGTCCAGGAGTGGTATAGTTGGGTCTTGAGGTGGAACTATTACTAATTTTCTGAGAAACCATCAAATTGATTTCCAAAGTGGTTGTACAAATTTACATGCCCACCACAAATGGAGGAGGGTTTCTCTTTCTCTCCATCCTCGACAGTACATTCTGTCACTTGAGTTTTTGATCTTAGACATTATAATATATATAAGATGGCATCTTAGAGTCATTTTGATTTGCATTTTCCTGATGAGTAAAAACACTGAACATTTCTGTAAGTGCTTCTCAGCTATTAGAAATTCCTCCGTTAAGATTTCTCTATTTAGCTCTGTATCTCATTTTTAAATTGGGTTAATTTGGTCTGTTGGTGTCTAATTTTTGAGTTCTGTTTTGGTTGTCATTGTTTTGAGACAATGTTTCCCTGTGTAGTCTTGGCTATCTTAGACTTACTTTGTAGACCAGGCTAGCCTCAGACTCACAGAGATCAGCCCTCCTCTGCCACCTTGAGTGCTGGGACTAAAGGCATACACCACCACGTCTGGCTTTTAGATATTAGCCCTCTGTCAGATGCAGGGTTGGTGAAGATCTTTTTCCATTCTGTTGTCTGCCATTTTGTCCTTGACAGGTGTCCTTTGCCTTACAGAAGCTTTTCAGTTTCATGAGACCTTATTTATTAATTGTTGATCTTAGTGCCTGAGCTAACGGTTTGTCTATCTTGCTGATTTTCTCAAAGAAACAAATTTTGTTCTCTTTGTTTCTATTTTATTGATTTCAGCCACGAATGTTGTGGAACACTGTGTGAATGTGTGTCTCAGTATATTCAGTTGTTAATTCTGTACCTGCAGAGAACTAGAGCCTATCACAAGTCTCTTATTTTGTAAATATTTGTTTCTTCCTCATCTGCCTAAGGCAGTCTAGAATTGTTTGTGAGTGGCTTTAGTAAAGAGCTGAGAACCAATGGCTAGGCAAGAAGTGGAAGTCATATCTGCCAGGCAGAGAGACTCTGGGAGAATATTCAGACGTGGAGATTTGCCATGGGGACAGGGAGGTAGACTGACATGAACAGGTGCAGTGAGGTAAAGAACTAGCCATGTGATAGGTCATGGGCTAGAATAGTCAGGTTAAGTTAGATGAACTAGCTGAGAGGCTGCCCAGTCAAGGCCTAAGCTTTAAAATATTAATTAAAGTGTTATTACTTAGACTGTTGGTGGGTTATACCTGAGTTTGATTATGTCCTGTGGTCTACTTCTCTTGAGTGTGTTTGGGTCTTTTTTTTTTCCTAGATTTTTCAAGTGTGCTGTTAAATTGCTCATGTGAGATCTTTACAGTTTCTTTACAAAGGCACTTAGTGCTATGAACTTTCCTCTTAACACTGCTTTCATTGTGTCCCATAAGTTTGGATATGTTGTGTATTCATTTTCTTGACTTCTAGAATGTCTTTAATTTCTTTCTTATTTCTTCTTTGATCCAATGGTCATTTTGTAGAAAGTTGTCTGTTTCCATGAATTTGTAGGCCTTTTGTTGTTTCTGTTGTTATTGAAGACTAGCTTTAATCCATGGTGGTCTGATAAAAAACAAAGGTTTATTTCAATTTTCTTGTATCTGTTAAGGCTCACTTTGTGACTGAGTATGTGGTCAATTTTGAAGAAGGTTCCATGAAGTGCTGCAAGAAGGTATATGCTTTTGTGTTTGAGTGAAATGTTTCATAAATATCTGTTATGTCCATTTGATTCATGATGGCTGTTATTTTTACTATTTTTCTTTTAGTTTCTGTCTCAATGAGCTATCATTGGTGAGAGTGGGGTATTTTCATCTCCTGCTATTAATGTGCATGGTACAATGGGTAATTTAAGCTTTTGCAATGTTTTTTTTTTTTTTTTTTTAATGCATGTGAGTGTCCTTGAATTTGAAGCATAGATGTTCAGAATTGAAAGGTAATCTTGATAGGTGTTTTTCTTTGATGAGTATGAAGTGTCTTTTCCACTCTCTTTTGATTAAGTTTGGTTGAAAGTCTATTTAATTAGATATTAGAATGACTACTTCAGCTTGCTTCTTGGGTCAATTTGCTTGGAAAACCCTTTACCCTGAGGTAATGTCTATTATTGATGCTGAGGTGTGTTTCTTGTATGCAGCAGAATGATGAATCCTGTTTCCTATCCTTTGTGTCAGCCTGTGATTTTATATTGTGGAATTGAGTCCACTGATGCTGAGAGAAATTAATGCCTAATGTTTTTTTGATTCCTGTAATTTTGATGTTGGTGGTGGTATGTGTGTGTTATTCCCTTCTTTTTGTTTTGCTTGTGTGCAATTACTTACTTGCTGTGTTTTCTTTAGTGAAGTTACTTACTCTCCTTGGGTTGGAGTTTTTCTTCTAGTATTTTCTGTAGGGATGGATTTGTGGGTAGATATTGGTTAAATTTGTTTGTTTGTTTTTAATGGGATATCTTGTTTTCTCCCTTTATGGTGATTAAAAATTTTGCTATGTGTAGTAGTCTTGGTTGACTTCTGTAGTCTCTTAGGGTCTGCAGGACATCTTCCCAGGCCCTCCTAGATTTTGGAGTCTCTGTTGAGAAGTTGGGTGTAATTCTACCAGGTCTGCTTTTATAATGTTACTTGGCCTTTTTTTCTTGCATATTTTAATATTCTTTGTTTTGTCTGTACATTTAGTGTTTTGGTTATTATGTGGTGGGAGGATTTTTTTCTGGTGTAATCTATTTGTTGTTCTACAAGCTTTCTGTTAATGTTTATATGCATCTTTTTCTTTAGGCTGGAGAAATTTTCTTCTCTGATTTTTTTGAAAATATTTTCTGGGCCTTGGAGCTAAGAGTCTTCTCTTTCTACTCTTGTTATTCTTAGGGTTTTGTTTTGTTTTGTTTTTAACTAGTGTACCAGATTTCTTGGATCTTTTGTGTCAGAACTTTTTAGATTTAACATTTTCTTTGACCAATGTATTGATTTCTTTAATTGTATCTCCTACACCCGAGATTCTCTCTTCCACCTCTTATATTCTGTTGTTGATGCTTGGTTCTATAGTTCCCATTCTTTCCCCTAGGTTTTTCATCTCCAGAATTGCCTCAGTTTGTGTTCTTTATTGCATCTATTTCCATTTCAGAACTTGAACAGTTTTATTAATTTCCTTCACCTGTTTGATTGTATATTCTTGTATTTCTTTAAGGGATTTATTAATTTCCTTTTTAAAGGTCCCTATCATCTTTATAAGATTGGATTTAAGGTCATCTTGCTGTGCTTCGCCTGTGTTAGGATAGTCAGGGCTTGTAGTAGGATGGCTGGGCTCTGGTGGTGACATATTGCCCTGGCTCTTGTTGATTGTGTTCTCATGCTGGTCTTTAACTATATGGTTGTCTCTGGCACAGGCTGGCCATCAGGGATGCTTAAAATGGAGTGCCTGGCAGTGGGTGCAGGTGGGGAGTGGTCTAACCTGAATGTTCCTGAAGAAAGCAGGCAGAGAAGTGGACCAGACAGATAATAGAGCTCAGGGGACAGTGCCCAGCTCACCACTGCTGAATATTCCTGGCAGATAGGGGACCCAGCAGGTAAGGGATTAAGGGGAGGGATGTTCCCGGGGCCTGCAGGCCTCCTTGGGAAGATAGGCAGAGCCATGGGCCAGACCAAGGCGCTCTGGAGATAGCACACAGCTTACTTCTTCTTGAGACAGTTTTTTTCTTATCTGGTTGAACAGCTCCTGGAGCCCTGGCAGTCAAATGCAGGTTATTACATCCATCAAACCAAAGTGTTTACTACATAGCAGTCAGTGCCTTTCAAAGAGTGGCAGCAGTGGAGTTTCGTGTTTGTCTGCCCAAAACACTCTAGAGAAATGGCTCTCATCAGAGCCTTCTGATAGGCAGCAGGGACACTTTTTATGGCATGGAACCACAAAACACCAATTTAAGTGACTCAGGAGTGGTCCTGACATGATGGTGACTTTACATAGGCTGCTTATTTAGCTAATTGCAATGGGAGAAACTTGTATCAATAAACTGAGAGAAGCTTGCAAGGTGCCATCTGTTATTATGAAAGCAAGTCTTCAGGGAGAAGATTTCAGGTCAGATCCAGCCCATTTCCTCTGGGCCCTGTGTCTGATGTGCATGATGTCTTCAGCAATAGGCTTAACTTCTACCTCTGAGGAGCAACCAAGGACAAGAACAACGGCCTATAATGTTTTGGGTGTCTCTTGGACAACCCTGACCAATGACCCAGTACCCATGTCTGGTATTCAGGTTTTGGTTAGATGGTCTATGGTTCTTGTGGGGACTATTGCCAGCATAGATGGGAAATTTTTATTTAAACTATGCATGCATATTTTACACCAACTTATTATGAGTATTTTTAGCAGATAGTTAATAGTATGATTCATTTTGACCTTTTCAGACATCTTTAGTGTTATTTTACACTCCTCCCTCAATCACCTGTATTTATCTCACCTTTCCTTCACTAATGTGTATTTACAAACACACATACATAATTTCATGACCAATGATGAGTAATAGTCATAAATATTCTATGAAATTACATGTATAATCACATGTAAAATTAATACTGTACCTTTTAAACTATTTTAGATATTGATAGTCTTACCTATTTTAGATACATTGTTTTATGGATTGAATTCAATATGCTTAGTAAAGGTAGTCTTTATTTTAGTGTGCATGGTTTTTTTTGGTGTATGTGTATATGTGTTTGAGTGTATGCATGTGTATGTGTGTACATGTTTGTGTGCATGCATGTGTATGTGTGTGTGTGTATTTGCATATTTGGTTGGGAGATGTGTGTGTCCATGTATGTGGAGGCTGGGGATTAACTTAAGGAATGTTTTCTCCTTTCTGTGAGAAAGGGTCCTTCCAATTCTGACTACACCAAATAGGCAGCATAACTGAGCTATGAGCTCCAGAGATCCTCCTGCCTCTACATTTCCACCACTGGGATTCCAGGAACAGACTGCTGAGGTCTGTATTTTTATTTGTTTTGTGGGGATCAAATTCAGACTCTCATGCTTGCAAGGCATGCACTTTACCAACGAAATCATCTCCCCAGCCCAAGGTAGCTTTCCTTATTAATGTAAAATGTTTACTTCTGATATAAGTATAGAAAACAGAACCTCCCGAGGTTTCCAAGGGTCCTTCCTCATTTTGATTTTCTGGAACATTGTCATGGTCTCTGTGGTGGTACAGGGCTATTTCTTCATTGTGACACCCAAAACATATAAACTCTACAATATATTTATTCCTTTTCTTTTTAATTTTAAAATATATTTGAGATTATAATATAACTATATCATTTCCATTTCCTCAATCAAAACCTTCCTATATATCATCCTTGCCCTTTTTAAAATCCGTGGTCTTGTTTTTTGTTATTGTTTGTTTGTTTTGTTTAAAAACATGTAGGCCAGCACATATGCACACACACAAAAAGAAAAAAGGCTACCTTTCGTACATAGATGAATGAAATCTGTAAAACAGTATATCTACAGTAGGCAAAACATGATTTAAAAAGTAAACTTAATTTTACATATCATCATTTATGTGATATCATGGAATATCTTTGCAGTAGTCATGAAAATTTGTCAAGTAGGAGCTTAAACTCTTGAAGAAAAAATTTTTTTTTCCAGTACTCAGAATGGAACCCAGGGCCTTGAGTATGCTAGGGAAGAACACTACCTCTGAGCTCCACCCTAGCCCCAAATTCTTTAAAATGCAAAGAAAGGTTACCTCACTTTTCTCCCTGAGGTGTCAATGTTACTTAAGAAGCATTATCACAGAATCAATTACAGACCAGAATAATTTATCTTCTTTATTTTCAAACTGAATTGGCCTTTAAAATGATAATTGGTAAGCTAAATAGAATTCTGTATGGGCTTGCCCTCTGCACAGCTGTCGGCTAATGTGTGTGAGCTACTGACATTGCTCTTGGTATGTCACTAGCATGTATTCTGCCAGCAATCATGGTAAACATCTTCACACAGAGACATTAAAAAGAAAATAAACTATTTTTAAACTATTTTTTGAAAGAAATGTCTTTATCGGTAATTTTAGAGAAAGAAGAAGCAAAGGAAGAATATGTTTGTAAATTGAGCAAAAAACAAAGCTCTGAATGGGTGCAGTGAGGAGGAGGTAGGGTGTAAAATACAGCGTAATCTGTGTGGTGGTTGATAGTGTCCTGCACACATCTCTCACTTTCAGTAACTAGGTTTTACAAAAACTCCCTAAAGCAAGTATATCAAATTAATATTTTAGGGTTTTAAAAATGTATATGTCAAAATATTTTTTTTGTCAAAATATTTTGTACATTATGCTACAATAAATGTGGACTGTAGCATTTGAATCCCAAGTTCTTTTTTTTATATTTTTTTAATTTTAATTTTTATTAATTACACTTTATTCACTTTGTATCCCCCCATAAACCCCTCCCACCTCCCCTCCTAATCCCATCTTCCCTCCCTCTTCTCTACTCATGCCCCTCCCCAAGCCCACTGATAGTGGGCTCTCCTTCCTTCTGATCCTAGTCTATCAGATCTCATCAGGAGTGGCTGCATTGTCTTCCTCTGTGGCCTGGTAAGGCTGCTTACCCATCAGGGGGGAGGTGATCAAAGAGCAGGCCAGTCAGTTCATGTTAAAGGCAGTCCCTATTCCCATTACTATGGAACCCACTTGGACACTGAACTGCCATGGGATACATCTGTGTAGGGGTTCTAGGATATCTCCATGCATGGTACTTGGTTGGAGTATGAGTCTCAGGAAAGACCCCTGTGCTCAGATTTTTTGATTCTGTTGCTCTTTTTGTAGAGCTCCTGCCCTCTCCAGATCTTACTATTTCCCACTTCTTTCATAAGATTCCATGCACGCTGTCCAACAGTTGGCCATAAGTCTCAGCATCTGCTTTGATAGTCTGCAGGGCAGAGCCTTTCACAGGCCCTCTGTGCCAGGCTCCTAACTTGCTTCCTGTTTTCTTCTTCTTCTGATGTCCATCCTCTTTGCCTTTTGGGATGGGGATTGAACGTTTTAGCCAGAGAAATCCCTCTTGATTAGTTTCTTTAGGTGTACAGATTTTAGTAGGTTTATCCTATATTATATGTCTATATAAGTGAGTATATACCATGTATGTCTTTCTGCTTCTGGGATACTTCACTCAGGATGATCTTTTCCAGATCCCACCATTTACCTGCACATTTCATGATTTTCTTGTTTATCATTGCTAAGAAGTATTCCATTGTGTAGATGTACCACAATTTCTGTATCCATTCCTCCACTGGGGGGCAACTGGGTTGTTTCCAGCTTCTGGCTATTACAAATAAGGCTGATACAAACATGGTTGAGCAAATGTCCTTATTGTGTACTTGAGCGTCTTTTGGATATATGCCTAGGAGTGGTATAGCTGGATCTTGAGGAAGCACTATTCCTAGTTGTCTGAGAAAGCACCAGATTGATTTCCAGAGTGGTTGTACTAGTTTATATTCCCATCAGCAGTGGAGGAGTTCCCTTTCTCCACAACCTCTCCAGCATGTGTTGTTTCTTGAGTTTTTTGATCTTGGCCATTCTGATGGGTGTAAGGTAAAATCTTGGGGTCGTTTTGATTTGCATTTCCTTGATGGCTAATGATGTTGAGCATTTCTTTAAGTATTTCTATGCTATTCAATATTCTTCTATCAAGAATTCTCTGTTTAGCTCTGTTCCCCATTTTTTAATTGGATTACTTGATTTGTTCATTTTCAGCTTCTTTAGTTCTTTATATATACTGGATATTAGCCATCTGTCAGATAGAGAATTGGTGAAGATTCAGTCTGTAAGCATTCGTTTTGTTTTGATGACAGTGTCCTTTGCTTTACAGAAGCTTTTCAGTTTCATGACGTCCCATTTATTGATTGTTGCTCTTAGAGCCTGTGCTGTTGGTGTTCTGTTCAGGAAGTTGTCTCCTGTACCAATGAGTTCAAGGCTCTTACCCACTTTTTCTTCTAAGCGGTTTAGTGTGTCTGGTTTTATGTTGAGGTCTTTGATCCACTTGGACTTTAGTTTTGTGCAGGGTGATAAATATGGATCTATTTGCATTTTTCTACATATAGACATCCAGTTAGACCAGCACCATTTGTTGAAGATGCTATCTTTTTTCCATTGTATGGTTTTGGCATCTTTGTCAAAGATCAGGTGTCCATATGTGGGTTTATTTCAGGGTCTTCTATTAGATTCCATTGATCCATCATTCTGTTTCTATGCCAGTAACATGCAGTTTTTATTTCTGTTGCTCTCCAAAATAGACCATATGGTTGATCACAAAGGGAGCCTCAACAGATATAAGAAGATTGAAATAATCCCTTGTATCCTATCAGATCACCATGGACTAAAGCTGGACCTCAACAGCAACAGAAATAGCAAAAAGCCTACACACACATGGAAACTGAACAACTTGCTACTGAATGACAGCTGGGTCAGGAAGAAATAAAGAAAGAAATTAAACTCTCCCTAGAATCCCAAGTTATTTTAGTGCCCTGTTTTATTTGTGACTATTGTATTTTGTTTTCAAAAACAGCACTTAGTCCTTTTTCTTTTTTTTTCTTTCTTTCATTCTTTTTTGTTTATTGGTATTTTATAAATTTGTAGCTGATGTTTTTACAATAAACAACTTCCTGAAAGTACATGAAGGGACAGAGTGAGACGTGCAGAAGTGAGATTAGTTTCTTATGTATATGAAAGCAACTTGTTCAATTATTAAATGAGTAATTATGACAGTTTTGGAATATGAATGAAACTATATTTTACAACTGAGGGCTTTGTAAGAAAATATTGGTTTTTCAGAGTCAATAAAACAGCGTGATAAGTAAGTATAACTTTAATTAGAATTCCACATACAGGATTTATTCAAAACTTGTAACTTAAAACTACATTGTTATTGAAAGACTTATGACATGTAATTTATATTGAAAAAATTAAAAGTTTGAATGGGACAAAATGGAAACAGTCTAATTTTGTGAATCTATAACAATTCATGTAAACATGATTTTTTTTCCTCCCGTGCCCTAGCTCCTGAAATAGCGACTCTGAAACTTTATTAGTTATGAATACCTAGGCCATAAGCTTTGGCTCATTCCCTGACTAGCTCATATCTTTTTTTTTTCTTTTTAAACCTGTTTTTTTCTGTTCTATGTGTGCCACGTGACTGGTTACCTCTCCTGAGTTTCATGCATCTGTCTTTCTCAGTGTTGAGGTGAATCTCCCTCTGACTCTATCCCAGAGTTCTTCTCTCTCTCTCTCTGGAACTCCCACCTCCTGTTTCCTGCCTCAGCTAATAGGCCATCAGCTTTTTATTGACAGGTGATGCTTCCATGCAGTACACAAGAGAGTTTCTCTACACATGCATTCATCAAGGAGAAAGTAAATAAAGTGATTGGCGTGACCCCTTAGAATGTATGATCCACAGCTGCAATTCACATGATCTCTTATTACTATGGTACTTTTATTGTATAAAATGGCAATCAGCACTTTCATTCTTCATATGATTATGAGGTTTTTTTTTTCCTAGAAAATCTTTTCTTCTTAGAAAGTGCCTTGCTATGTAGCACAAGCTGGCATGAATTTGTGTTGTACAGAATACCTTCACTCTTGGGATCTTCCTGCTTCCGATATCCTAGTGTTGTGATTATAGACACACCAGATTGACTAGCAGACCTTTAGCAGATGGTCTGTTAAGGGACAGTTATAATCCAGGTGTAGCTTATAAGAGACTGAAATATTTAGAGGGTGAGGCTCACTGGAAAGAAGTTAGGTCCTTGAAGATGTGTCCTTGAAAGGAATATTGGGACCTGATCCTGTTATTTTTCCCTCTCTGCTTCTCAGACATTATGAAATTAGCTCCTCCTTAGCTTCATGTTCTCAACCATGATGTCCTATATAAGCTCGGCTCAAAATGTCATGTGTGAGCAATTGTGATTCAAACCTGAAATGTCATGAGCCAAAGTGAAATTTTCTTTATGTTGATTGACTTGGGATATTTTTCATAGCAAAGGACAGAAATCCTAATAACACAGAAAAGCTTGGTACTCTAGAAGTGGGCTCATGCTTGAAAAATCAGGAATTGGTGTCCATGGGCCAGGACAGCAGTGACGTCAGATGTGCAGAGGTGAGGGCTACTTCACGCTTCAGTGTCCTCCACTCTGTGCCCCAAACCTGACAATGTAACCCACCACTGGATGGGTCCTTCACACTCAGTATATTTACCCACTTGTCAGCCATCTCTAGACTAGCTCTCACAGCCAACCTAGAAATGTGCTCCACCAAATGCATGGCATTTCTCAATCCAGTCAAGTGGACATCAATAGTAGCCATCACCGTTAATGATATTTCAGTCAATATTCTAATTTATCTGCTGCTTTTGTCATGATCAGAATGTTAGTCTAATCTTGTACAATTTGATTTTGATATTGAATTTCTTGTCTCTAAAAGACAAGGACACTGGTGAGTATTTAGTATATCTGGAACATTAGAGTATTGGGTGTCACATGTTAATGTATTCTTTCTTATGGTAACATAAAAAATCCCAACTTAATAATATCAAAACTATCTTAGAAACCAAGACAGGACCTTGAAGCCTGTCACATCAATCAGGTGCGGTGGACGGGGGCGCATGTCTATACAATTGGACTCCTGACATGTGATGCATGGGAAAGACAGGGGGCTTCTCTTTAGTCTGGTTAAATATATCTGTACCAGATACCACATTCATTGGAAAAAAACATGTCTACCCTAGTGGAGCATTGTTTAAAGAACTAGTTGCCCGGTATCTTTGTAAGTAGCAGACAACACGAGAGGTTTGGGTTGTGTGTTCACTTACGACTGTCCGCCTACACACTGGGAGACGGCGTTTACTTACATAGATGTCTCCATTCACTAGAGCAAATACTTGTGAGGTGCAAAGCGGTGTGATTATGATGCTGACCCCTTTAAATTGCACAATGCACTAAAGGGACAAATGTTAGAGTGTGGCACATGTATATAATTTTGTCAATAAAACAGTTTGGATTTATGTGAGGTGGTATTTCAATTCTGGTTTGCACTTATAAGTGAGTAAGAAGTATCAGTTCTAAAGTAGATGATTTGGGGACAAACAGTTCTATATATGAGAAAGTATGATATCTATATTATGAGAAAACAACTATTAATCCAAGCAAGATTTCTAAAAAGTCATAGTGCAAGGAATTGAACCGAGGGCCTAAGCTGAGATACCTATCACTGGACTCCAGCTTCAGTCAGAGAAGGCATGTTTCTGTGGTGACTATTTGATACCCTTAGTTTCAGTGAGGCCAAGAACACTGGAAAGATAACTTGGGTTCATGTATTCTCTGGCATTGTTTCCCAGCAAACAAAATCTAGTGTCTATGCAGCTTTGTCTCTTGCTTTGCTTTCTGCTTTCATTAAAACTCCCACCAAGGAGAAAAGAGGGAACAAGTCAGGAGCCTGACATAGAGGACCTCTGAAAGGCTCTGCCCTGCAGACTATTAATGCAGATGCTAAGACTCATGGGCAACCTTTGGGCAGAGTGCAGGGAATCTTAGGAAAGAAGTGGGAAACAGTAAGATCTGGAGAGGACAGGAACTCCACAAGGAGAGCAACAGAACCAAAAAATCTGAGCACAGGGGTCTTTCCTGAGACTGCTATTCCAACCAAGGACTATGCATGGAGATAACCTAAGACCCCTGCACAGATGTGGCCTATGGCAGTTCAGTGTCCAAGTAGGTTCCACTGTAATAGGAACAGAGACTGTCTCTGACATGAACTGATTGGCCTGCTCTTTAATTACCTCCCCCTGAGGGAGAAGCAGCATTACCAGGCCACAGAAGAAGACAATGCAGCCACTCCTGATGAGACCTAATTGACTAGGATCAGAAGAAAGGAAAAGAAGTCCTCCCCTATCAGTGGACTTGGGGAGGGGCATGCATGCAGAGGGTGGAGGAAGGGAGGGATTGGGACTGGAGGAGGGAGGGAACCACCGGAGGGAAACAAAGTGAATACAGTGTAATTAATAAAGAATAAAAATAATAAAAAATAAAAAAATGGTAAAAACTTGCACTAAATAGTCAGAAACGTGGCCTGGTATTGGATCTCCAATCAGTGCACTTCCAGCTTCTCTCTAGGTAGCAGCTGCTCTGGGTATGTGGGCAATGAGTAGATTGATGGTTTTTATCATCCAGGGCAAGGAGGTAGGGCCATTTTCACAGAATTTTATTTCATCCACCTTTATTGAATATATTGCTGTAGCCTTTTCTTCTCCTGTAACTATTTTTAGTAGGCACAAAGATGAATGCATAATTAAAACTAATCTATAGTAATTTACAGCTTAGCTGTTGACCTTAGTATGTAGGATGGAAAAAACATATTTCAGTGTCCAAAAGGTTCAACATTTGCCCTCTACACAGGATCTTCCTTATTCTTCTGGTTGGCATTTAAATGGGAAAACAATATATTTTCAGAGTTCCTTAGATAGTTCTATTCGAGGGGTATTTCCCACTTGTCACACCTGATGATTCTGCTTGCCTCAACAAAACTACACAGTTCAATACTCTAATTCTCTAAATGGCAGTTAGGATGACTTCTTCAGAGCGGGTAACAATAACAACAGGAGAAAGAAACTACTTGGACAGACTTAGAGGCAAACCCCAGGAAACAGAAGTTCCAGTAATGTCTTCTGTTCCCTGGCCGGGAAAGACCTTTCTTTCTTATGTCCTAAATGAGCACCCTGGAGGCTGTGTGTGAGTTAGGAACTGAAACTTAATCCAGATATTAATTCTTTCTGATGAACATCTTTGTAACTGGATCTCAAGATTTTCACAGTGAAATGGTTTATATGTGTTGTGCAATTTCAATACATTTCCTAAATGACTATAGGGTTACCTTTTCAGAAGAAGGAATATCATTGTATCAGTAAAGATCCATGAAAAGAAAGCTTTCCTTTAGGTGGAGAGAAAGGAATCTGATCCACCTGGTGTTGGGATAACCTTCCCTCACATTGAATACGTGTGTCCCTGGATTATCTTTTTGTTTGTTTGCTTATTTATTTATTTAATCTCTTTACAGCCCATCCCAGTCCCCTCCTTTCTCTCTTCCAAGTCCCACACTCACTCCCTCTCCTTCCATTACTCCTGTTAGGACCAATGAAATGATTATGGGGGTACAACAGATGTTATAAAAAATAGGTTTATTAGACGAAGATGTAAAGAGGTAGAGAAGAAGAGAGAGACTTAATGGGGGGGAGAGAGAGAGGAGAGAGCAGGAAAGCAAGAGAGTAAGAGGATAAGCGGGCAAGCTAGCAAGAGAGAGAGAAAGTGGCTGATTGATCCTTGTATGGAGCAACTGAGCCACGCCTGCCAGGTGTGGCTACCTGGTGGGTGACACAGGATGATATCATAGGTTGCTAGGCAACCCCGAAGTAGGCGGCCTAAATACTAACAACCCCCCTGTTCTTCTTCTCAGAGAAGGGGAGGCCCCCAGGGGTACAAACCACCCTGGCACCTCAAGTTACAGCAGAACTAAGAACATTCTCTCCCACTGGGGTCTGACAAAACAGTCTAGCTAGGGGAAAAGGCAGGAAACAGAGTCAGAGGCAGCCCCTCCACTCGTTGTTTGTACTTGTATTTTCTTTCTATTTTTTATATTTAATTAATTTATTTTTATTTGTTACAGTTTATTCACTTTGTAGCCCAGCTGTAGCCCCCTCCTTCCTACCCTCTCAGCCCCACCCTCCCTCTCTCTTCTCTTCCCATGACCCTACCCAAGTCCTTGTATTTTCATTTGTTAATTTTTTTCAGGCAGAATGCTGAGTGCTGGCAGGATTTGGTATTGTAATTTCTATGGCCCATCACCAATTTTCTGTTTGTAAATGCTTGTCCTTGCCCAATGTCAACCCATAAGAGATAGAGCAGGCATTATTTTGCTGCTGAATGTGGCTTTTCTGTAATAAAGAGCTGGGGCGGGAAGTAAAGGGATGAGACTCAGAGATTCAGAGAAATGCAGAAGACCCGATTAGAGCTGGAGGGAGATGAATGAACCCGAAAGCAGGCAGTGGGAACCACATGGAGAGATGGCACAGCAGAGAAGTCAGGGCAAGTTTACACAGCTAGCTGAGAGACTGTCTCAGCACAAGGGCAACAGCTTTAAACTCTACAGAAGCCTCTGTGTCTTACTCAAACTTCAAGTGGGATTCATTTGCAAAAGTTCTGCACTAGGGTGGAGACATAACTTTTCATTTGGGCAGGTCAATCCCCTTCCGTCCTCGAAGGTGGGACCTCTTGAAGTCTTACTAAAAAGATAGGATGAATAATTATTTCTTTAATAAGATGGTTTAATTTTTCTTCCCACCACTCATTACTTAGTGCTGTCTCTCCAGAGCTGACTCTCCAGAGCTGGATCTGACCAGCTTTCTGAGTTCTGATTCAAACAGGTGTAACTTCTTTTTCTTCTCTTGTGTCTTTTTCTTTTGGACGCTGGCCAGAACCTAAGAAAGCATGCTTGCATTGGCCTTTTCATATTTTGTCTGTAGCTCCCTGACCACATATGGCTGCTTGTCTGTTGTGTGACTGACTTCCATATTGACTTAACTCAAATGACATGGCCTTTTCTTTTTCTCTCCTCCATCTCACTCAAGACGGTAGCTGAGATGCACAGCTTGTTTCCCTCTGGTTTTCCTTTTTAAAATCTGGTAAAGTCGTTCTCAAGCTTCATAAAATAAAATTAAGTAATTATAGAAGTAAAGAAAGATATGACGAAAACAAAGTTGTTTTGAAATCTTCTCTGTGCAGCTCTGCCTACATGGTTTTCTGAGTTATTCAGAAAAGACTGAATTTTGTTATTCTTTGTATCTCTTCTAAGAGTTTTGGCATGCCTTTCTTGATGCTTGGCTTTCTCACTTTTCCTCTGAAGCTGCTCCCTCTGTCCAACCTGCCATGTGGATGTTTACAAATAGTAGTGGTCTTCTTCCCCTTCTCTATCTTCTTCCTCTGCATAACTACTAAGATTTGCAACTTGCCTGGCCTGTTGCTTTTCTCTCAAAATGTAATAAAATTATCTCCAATTCTCATTCTGAGCCTGTTTTAAAAACTCTTTTATTAAGAAGATAATTCATGAATGAACCCTGTTTCCCAGTTTCCTAGGTAACACAGGAGGGCCTGCATGGGACACCTCAAAGTTTCCAGTGTAAGTGTTAGAACCGCACGTCTCACCAAATGATAGGTGAACCAATGAGCAAATGTGGTGTATCCGTTCAGCAGAGTGTTACTAAGCTGTTAAGAGTGATAGTTGAATGTTATTAATAAGCAGTGGCATGTATGTGAAAGAGTTTTCTGTAGAAACTCCACATGCATGTGGATACACACATACACATGCACGCACACACACATGCCCACGCACGCACATACACACATCCCACTTGAGGAATGCTTACTTCTCATACAAAGAGAAATACTTGATTCTGGGTATTTATTTCTATCTAATGAAAACTCTTCTTGCATTTCCTTCACACTGGATTTTTCTTAGGAGGAAGATGAGCAACATCTAAAGCATGGAGGCCTTTCCCAGAGAACACAATCTCAGGCTACACCTACTCACCTTTGTGCAAATGAGGTTTTCCTGGGCCCTGGGCAGAGGGAATGAATGTGGGTGGGCTCTCGGATCCGAGTACTTATCATGGGGTAACGGAGAGATGCAAGCATAACCAGCTAGTTATCTATACCTTGCCCTTGTGCAGCAGCATAAAGAGAAACTAGGCGAAGCACACTCCTATTACAGGACTACAAGCAGCTTCATGTTTAGACTAGAGATGTGCAGCACTTGGAGCGGACTCCAGTAATCCTATTGTATTTGATGTTCTATCCTCTAGACAGGTCTTTCTTTGGCTAGAGAAATTACTTTATTCCAGGTCCTGAATTTCCACTGCTTATTAATAAAATTCAACTATCACTCTGCTTTGAAAATAATTTAAAAGGAAAAGACACTTACAAAACTTCTTAACCCATGTTCTATGGCTCTTCTAGGCTAATGCAGATTTCAGTTTATGTCTTCCCAGGTTTTGTTTCTTCCTTCTTTCTTATAACTCAGTCATCTACATTCACCTGGACAAGTATGGGTTCATCCGTTTATGAGGTGCTTTATGAACACACACACACACACACACACACACACACACACACAAATCTTGCATTTTGCAGCATGGTTTGATGACACTAAAGGTTTAAGAACAATGGAAGGGCTTTGCACACCAGCAAGTCATCCATCTCCCTTCTTATCTGTAATCACCAACCTCCTTTAGTCCCTGGCCTGCATCCTCGGCCCCTCTCACCGTACTCATATCACCTTATGCTGAACAGTTTAGTTTTGTAATGTGAGCTTGGCGAGACTCCAGGCATAATTTTGAATATTACAAACACTGAAAGCCTTGATTAAAACATTGGCTATTTCTGTCCATTCTTCCCTTTCAGAGGAAAATTTGGCAGAGGGTTGACATTTCAATCCTCTATTTTTTTTCTTTCATTTGTTAGTCTCTGAGTAAAAGAGAATAGTAGAAATATTTATTTTCCTTTAATTCAAAATGCATTATCCCTCTATAAGGATTAAGTGGCACTAGTCAAACAGATTTTTAAAATGATATTTTTTTACCTAAATATCTAAGGACATCCTCAGAATTTAAATATTTGCTTTCCAAAATTCTGAGGAAAGTGTTTTGTTCAATGTGTAAAATTTTACTGAAGTGAAATTTATTTTTAAATGTTTGTCAAAATGAAACAGTGAATAATAAAGAATCATAGAACTCAGAAAAGTCAGGTGGTATTAGTAATTCTTACTTTGATAATGTATTTCTTTTGTTTATAAAAACATGCATGTGTAAGAGTTCAGAAGGTTTTTACTATTTATATATGTTTACTTACATAGTTTGCCATTAAAATTACCAATGTGTGTCATCAGGCTTCCTTGGCGTATTTACAATATCAAAGTAAGCTATCACTGGCAGCCATTTTTTCCTCCTTTGTACCAGCTGGTTTTCCTCCCTAGACCACTCACTTACCATGTCAACTACGCTTCCTTCTACATTTCCTCCATCCACATTTCCATTAATAATTATAATTATTTTTGAAACAAGAACTCTGTATATAGTGAAGGTTGGGCTTATGTTCTTCATCCTCCTTCCCTGGCCTTCCAAGTATTGGGATTATGAGAATGCAACACCAAGCTAATTAATTATCTGTTTGGCAGATATTTGGCAGGAATAAAATTTCTTTCAATTTTAAGTATTTCTCTCACTTTTCTTTGTAGAGAGCTACATGTTCTTTTTGTAATACCTGCTACACTTTAAAATTGTTTGTTACATTTTGCATACTTGTATCTTTCTTGTCTCTTCCTCTCTAGATGCTGAGCTTCATGAAGCAGGGTCTATGCTGCCCTGGTCCTAACACTTGTCTGTGGAAATGTTTGTGGAATAAATGAACTCCCAAGAGAAAAGAACCTGGGAACATGGTGTAGTTGTGATAAGTTCTTGCTGTGTTTAAAGACGACGCTTCGCTTCCATGATTGTCCTGTTCTTAAGAAACAAATTTTATTTGTCAAGAGAGGTCTGATGTCAATGTTTAAGCACAAGCTGCAAGATTGTGTTTAAATGATGCATGGGCCCAATGCTGAAAACTCCCATTTGAGCTATTCCTTCATCCTAGACATGTCCTAAACAGGAAGCTCCTTACAGCTCTAATTCATGACCATCAACAGTCATGCCCATCAACCTCTGTTGGGAGCCAATCCATTGAAAATTTTTTTAGCAACACATATTAAAAATATCCTATTGCAAATCATGAAATTTGCAGGCAAATGGTGGAATCTAGAAAAGATAATCGTGATTGAGGGATCCCAGAAGCAGAAAGACACACAGGGTATATACTCACTTAAAAGTGGATATTAAACATATAATATAGGATAAGCCTACACAACTCTGCACACCTAAATAAACCAAGCAAGGAGGAGAACCCTGGGTAAGACAGTTAATCCTCACTCAGAAAGACAAACAGGGTGGACACTGGAAGAAGGAGAAAACAGGGAACAGGACAGGAGGCTACCACAGAGGGCTCTGGAAGACTCTACCCAGCAAGGTATCAAAGCAGATGCTGAGACTCATAACCAAACTTAGGGCAGAGTACAGGGAATCTTATGAAAGAAGGGAGAGATAGAAAGAACTGGAGAGGACAGGAGCTCCACAAAGAGAGCAACAGTACCAAAATATCTGGGCACGGGTTTTTTTTATGAGACTGTATCTCCAATCAAAGACCATTTATGGATATAACCTAGAACCCCTGCTCAGATGTAACCCATGGCAGCTCAGCCTCCAAGTGGGTTCCCTAGTAAGAAAAACAGGAACTGTCTCTGACATGAATTCAGTGGCTGGCTGAGGGGGGAGCAGCCTTGCCAGGCCACAGAGGAAGACAATGCAGCCAGTCCTGATGAGACCTGATAACCTAGGGTCATATGGAAGAGGAAGAGGACCTCTCCTATCAATGGACTTGGAGAGGGGCATGGGAGGAGATGAGGGAGGGAGGGGTCTACGGCTGGGATACAAAGTGAGTAAACTGTAATAATATAAAAAATAAATTTAAAAAAGAAAAAAATATATCCTGTTGCTTTATGGGATGCTAAATGGAGCACTGCTATCTTATTTTAAATAGAGTTGTCTTTAAAAACAATCATTATGTATGGAGCATTAAGTGAGATGCTATTTTAAATGGAGTTGTCTCCCCAGATTAGTGAATGTGTGGAGCTTTAAGGTAAAAGAAACTATGCTCCTATTGACTCTGTGTCAACATCAGTCTTGTTATCATTTTAATCAGAACTTCAAATTTGTAATCTGACAGTGCTACGAACATTATTTAAAATGAGGGGACGAGTATATATACACTTAGAGAAAGTCAGGGGTGGTTTAATGCTTACGTGCTCAATGAAGTAACAACTAGATTACTCTCTTTTAGAGTGCATTGATTTTCTGTCTTTAGGGAATTCTAATTACTGTCTAGATAAAACACAAGTAGACCTGCCTCTGCTGAATGTTCAAATCTTCACCTTCAAACACCACCTTCTTAAAACAATGTCTTCATCTTAGCTCTGAGGAATGTAAATAACACACATTAAGCATGTGCAAATGAACAAGTTACCTCCACAAACTAACCTAATTTTGAAGTTGGGGTAAGGCACCTCACATTTAGAAAGCAGCTTGTATTAACCATATAAATGGAAAGGACCCAACGTACAATTTTTATTCTATATCTGCTAAAGGTAATTTTAATATTCCCTTTCAGTGTCATGAAAGAAAACCTTGTGTCCAGCTTCTGATTTTGAATATGTCTCTTACAGTTCCTTTCCTTCCATCCTGTTCACTCTATTGCTGGAAAATTCACATACTGGAACAGACTCCATGCAATTTCTGTCTTCTTAATTCCTGCTCTTTACCCCATGACCTGATTTCAGCTTTTGAAACTGTCTGTCTTTATTCACTTTCTTATCCTACATTGCTCTCCAGTCCATTAGTCCTGTGTGCATTTATGTGTTGTCTAAATCCTATACCACAGTCATTTGTGACAAATAAAGACATTAAGAATGCCCTATTTTTAATTACTTCTTTTGTTTTTGAGATTATAATAGAATTACATCATTTTCCTCTTCCCTTTCCTTCTTTCAAATTCTTTCATTTGCCTCTTATTGCCCTTTCAAATTCATGGCCTCTTTTTTTGTTGTTAATGCTGTTATGTACATGTATGTCTATGTAGAGATACATATTTCTAAACATAATCCGCTCTAAGCCCTTCTGTCTGTCTATATATAACTATCACTCAGGACTTCGGTACACTCCTTACAAACAGCAGCAGAACTCTGCCCTTCTGGTGCTTGTTTCCTTTGTTAATCCATTACACCACAACTCCACTGTTGCTCAATTTGTCACAACATTACCATTTTTCCACTTCCATTAAAATTTTGACATTTGTACCCTGTGTGTGCAAATTATGCCTTTTGACCTGTGAACTGCATCTCTCTCTTTTTCCTCTATAACTTTAATCAAGAAAGCATGCGATCACTCCACAAGTGACTCAACATAACTCCCTTCTCATGTAGCTATGAGATGGACAGACCAAAGACATGCTGAGTAGGCCCTGCTTCTCAAACTCACATTTACAATTAGCCTATATAAAACTATCCTTTCTTACATACCATTTATTTATCCTCACAATTATTTAAAAATGTTACTTTAGCCATTTTTTTTCCTGATGAGTCTGTTAGATTGTTAGATTGTTTGCCAATCAGATATTAGCTTTTATTTGATGAGTTTAATACATTTTATTAATTATATATCCATTAAATTATAACTTATTTCTCCTCTTTTCTTTTATAATTTTTAAAAGAAAGGTGATTTTATTAAAAAGAAAAAGAAGAAAAGGACCCTGGGGTCCTTGGGGTTAGTCCATCCGGGCTTTCAGGGTCCTGGTGGTGACCTTGTCTTTTTCAAAGATGTGGACAATGACGGCCATGCCTGATACCGTGTCCCAGTCCACAGCACTCAGAATAGCCTGGGAAGTGGCTTCAAACAGGTGTTCTGGATCCATGTTCGTCTCCTGGAAAGACTCACACATCCCATACATTTATTCAGAGCGGGTACCACTGACTAAAAGTCATCAGTCACCATGGGGTAGCCAGTGAGGTTCGTGCTCATGAGGGCGTAAGGCTTGATCTGCCTACCTTCCTTCAGCTTGTAGAAGTTCAGCCAGAACTTGAGGAGCTGGGCATCTGTCTGGAGGTTGGTGACCAGCCCTACCAAGCCTATGTAGAGCCTGTCATCCATGGGGAAGATCTGCTGGAAGTCTGTGTTCACCATGTGGGCCTGGATCCAGAAATGCCTGTGTGCAGCGATGGCCACACAGTTCTTTCCCTTCATGGTCATGACAGCTCCTCCATTATAGGACATGAAAGACGTTATTGTGCTGTAGTAGGGCGCTGATTGCCACTGGGGTGCCTGCAAACCCGCTCTGGCTTTCTCTCCTTTTCTTTGTATTTTTATATAGTACTTCCTTCATTGACTTACTGGTTTCTGCTTCCTTCAGATACTGTCTGTGGTGGTTTCAATAAGAATGGCCCCACAGCCTCAGATATTAGAGTATGTGGTTCCCAAGTTGGTGGTACTGTTTGGAGGGATGAAGAAGTAGGGTCTTATTGGAGGAGGTTTGTCACGGGGGTGGCTTTGAGGCTCCAGAAGACTCCTGCAATTCCCAGTGCTCTCCCTGTTTCAGCCTTGCGGTTGTAGATGAAGCCGTGAGGTCTCATGTGTTCCTTCATGTTCACGATCATGGACTTCTGACTCTCTGAAACCATTCACCAAACTAATGCTTTCTTTTACAACTTGGCTTGGTCACGGTGTTTTATCACAGCAATAGAAAGGGAACTAAGACACTAACTTTTCCAAAAGATCAAGTGTTTTATTTAATGTTTCTTGACCGTTTAATTCTGTTTTTTTTTTCCTTTTTGTCTTAATTTTTTTTTTAGGTAACAGCAAATTTCTCTCCTCCAGTTAACTATTAAAAAAAAAAAAGTTGATCCATCTCTTATAGAGTTTTCTAAATATATTGCTTATGTGAGTAACAACCTCCAAAGCCAAGGCTGGTTCTTAAATAACACATTTTTATGTTATCATATGTCTGAGAGTACTTCAATAATGTTCCTGTAACTGAATGACCCTCATCAGATTCAATAAATGTTCCAATTGTAAAGTGGTATCCTTTATTACTGTTTAATAATTGACTTTATTATCAGCATGCACAGTGCTTTGTTACAAGGCCTGCTTGGTGCCTTGTAAGCATTCTTTGTTTTTGTTAGATTTTAAAGATTAATTCTCTTTGATTTCCTTAAAATCATGGTTAATTTGTCTAGGTGTGAGTTTTTCCATATTCCCACTAATTCATGTACTCAAGAACCTTTTACTCTAAAGTCTTTCTTATTGGCTTTATGAGCTACAAGTGACAAAATCTGTATCTACTCAATGTGTAAGAATGGTGTTTTGATGTGCATACACACTGAATTTCTTACCACTCTTCATGAGTCATGTGATTACCTGTTGCCTGCCATTTATATGTATGCTGAGAATCCTTAAGAACTACCCTCATAGACAATTTCTAATACACACTACAGCACTATTATCATAGTCATCATGAGTATGAACCTGATGTTTAAATGCTTTGAAACTTTTGAACCCCATTTCCGGCATCGCTTTGTAAGCTTTGACAAACATTTCCTATTTTTTCATTCCCTGCCTCCCTGGTAACTACACTTAGAGTTTCTGATTATATGAACTTCGCCTTTTTGATTCCAGGTGTAAGTAAGAAAGGTGATGCATGCACTGTCTCTATGCCTTATTTGTTTTCTATGTATTTCTGGATTGTCTATGTTGCTATATTTCTTTTAAATATTTAACAATTCAGAACTTGTAGGATATCAACTTGTATGTTAAACTTTACAGCACCGCCCATGGACCATGCACGGATTGGACCTAGGCCCTGTACAGATGTAGCCAACGGGTAGCTTAAGCTTAGCATGGGTCCTCTAGCAAGGGGAGTTGGGATTGACTCTGACATGGTTTCTGTTGTGTGCTTTTTGATCACTTCCGTCTGGTGGGACTGTCTTATCAGACCACAGGGGAAAAGGATGCGCTCAGTCCTGATGAGACTTAATGAGCTGGGATGGGTTGGTGAGGGAGAGCACCCCTTTTCTGGGGAGTAGAGAGAAAGGGAGAGGGGAAGAGGAAGGGAGAATTGGACCTGGAGGAGAGAAGGGAGGGGGCTATGGTTGAGATGTAAAATGAATAAATAAATAAATTAATTAAAAAACTTTATAACATAATATCAAATATTTTCTAATGTGTTTTGTGTTACAGTTTATTGGGCCATTGATATATAATATATTATATAAATATCATGTTTATAATTATATTATGGGCAATATCATAATATATAATATATAGACATGTACTTTATATATAAATACACACACACACATATATATACATACATATATGCAAACATACATACATACATACATACATACATATTTCCAGGTTTCCACTTCTACAAGATCTTGTGAAAATAACATATGAGGATCTTTATGTGCATTCTTTTAACTATTAATTTTTGAAATATGTCTTTATTTTTGGTCATATATTTCTCTGAACTGCTTTTGCTCATTTATGTTTTTGTTTATTATTTAAAATACTCTTCAATATGCTCATGTAAATTGACATTTGAATGTTCCCAGAGTGCAGGGCTATGGTGACACACACCTGTAATCTCATTGCTCTAGGACAGAGAGGCAGGAGGACAGTGAGTAGGAGTTACTATATTCTACATTGAGATTCTGTCTCAGAAAGTCAGTAGCTCAATCTATCAACTCTCCTAATTTTTATGGGATAAAATTTGTTATTTTCTGTTATGTCTGGCACTATTGTGTATGTTTAAGAAATACAAGGTGAGAAATGTACTAATAGAAGTTTTATTCTGGAAGTTTTAAATTTCTGCATTTGAAAATGTGAAACATTCTCGAGTTCTCGGCTTTAATGTTGGTTTGAGGTACTTCTCTGTGTATGGCCATTAGTTGAATCCTATCTGTAAGGTCTTCCACAGTGGAGGACCCTGGCTGTCAAGTTGGGGACCTGTTTATCTGCTTCTGTTCTTGTAAGTCTATCCTGAACAACAGCATCTACTCTTAACAGTGGGTACTTCTCAGCAACTCGTCTTATATTGTAAGACGAGACTTATCTCCTTTATTTTCTGCTTGTTTAATTATTAGCAAATGTTGGCACTTTGGCATAAATGTAAAATTGAAAGCAATTTATCAAATTTCAAATTTAACTCTGTTGGAATTGGAATTTAGATAAATATCTTGTCACTTTGACAGATAAAGAGGCAAGTAGTATCTTAAGAAAATATCTTCTTGTCTATAAATGAGAGCTAGGTCTTTAGGTACTGATAGATACATCAGTGAAAATTTCAAACTAGCCTAAGTGGTAAAGGGTTCTGAATACAGAGTCAGAGTGTAAATGTCACTTTTATTTCCTCAGATTGTTGAGATGACAGCTGTACCCAAGCTGTGTGAACACATGACTTGGACTGAGCCCCGAACATTTCTTTCTGTGTTCTAACAATCTCCAAACCTAATCCTGGAGTCTCCTAGCTTCCATACAGCCTAATCTTCTGCAAAACCACACCTCAAAGGCTTCAGCTTCTAGCCTCTATCTGCTAACCTAGGCCTAGAATGTTTTAGTCTCTGAGACTCACTATTGAATAAACTCATCCTTTTAAGCTCTTTTTGAACTCTCACTGGTTGGTTCAACTTAGCTATTCTGGCCCAAACTCATCTCCATACTTATTGATTCATTAGGCCTTCTTTCTCAGCTTCTGAATGAATTTCTCTGTTTGGCCTCAAACTAAACCGGCAATATATTCTAAACTCCAGGCTCCTTCACATTTTATGGCTTGTTCTGCATTCACCTGTGTCTAGTGTGTTCTATCTCAACTTGTCTCTGTAAAACTGTCCTGATAAAAGCCGCTTTTTATCTCGGTAAAAATCTCTCTTCCTCTTTCTCCCTCAGTTGCTCTTAAGTCACTCCTCTTTTCTGTGCAGTTTAGTTGCAAGATAAGTATATCCTGTCTGACTCATTCTGTCAAATCTTTCTGTCTTGTCATTTTGTCTGCCCCTCAATTAGACATTACTTTCAAACATTGCTGCTTCCCTCTTTATATTAACCTTACCTTCATTGTTTGGGCTTAAAGCTGTGTTCCAAGGGCATGTCTGCATTCCAGACATATTGTACTATCATACTGTAACCCAGAGTGTTTCTGCATTCCAGTGAGATCACACAGACCTACAATGACTTTGGGTGTGATCCCTTGCCAGAGCAGCCATGTTGCTTAATAAAAATTCCTCTGCATCAGCTGGAAAATACACTGATCTTTGTGATCAAATTGTAAATGAGCAGAATATAAACTAAAACTGTCTGGGGAGTTCCAAGGTTTGATGTACTGAAGAAAAACACTTCATCATTGATGTGTGCCCAAGGGTCCTACACAGTTTACTTTCAAGGAGTCTTTTTCAGAAGCACAAATGCATTTGGAAAAACCAACTTTCGTGTATCATTGTAATGTAGCACTGTTGCGGCGGGGGTAATAAAGTAGCTTACTGTGTATACAGTGTCTGTAATCCACAGAACCCACACACAGCTATTTTTGATGTAGAAATATAGAAGCCCAGTCCCAGGAGCAGCCACAGATGCAGTGTTTGTCTCAATGGAGGCTCCCTGCTACTTTACATCCTCTAGGCAGTCACTGAGGAATAGTGATTCCTGTAACCTTCTGTACAGAACACTTGCCAGAATTAAGAAACAGCAAAAAATGGTGAAATTGACATTATCCTTCTGTTCATCTCCTCATTTTGAAGAACTGAACAGTCTATAAAATGTCAGCAAAAAGGAAATGGGTGGAGCTTTGGATTGGAAAGCCACTTGGTTAATGGCGTGATTTGAAATATTAAAGTAATATTAAAGTTCTAATTGAACTCCCCCCAAAACCCAATTCCTTTATGCTTTAGATTCCATAATTTCTTTAAATGTGTGGAGGATGTTTTATACAATCAAATTTTTCATTTATTCAGAGATAATTAAAAGTTTACCATGTAATTTGTATTTGTAGTAAAAGTTACTTCGATTAAAAAATACACACGTCAGTATTCCTTCTACAAATTACCCAGCCTCCAAGGCCCAACTACATGTAATATTAAATTTCTCTTACTATGAATACACAATGTAATTTGTGATTTGCCTGAAAACTACTCTACAGCTCACTTTTCACTAGCCACTGCTGTAATGTTTGGATTGTTCATTGTTCATTGTTAAGAATAGGTAAAAGTCAATAGATGAAATGCAATGCTTAGATCTCTCATAGTCATAATGACAGGGCAAGAGCAGAACTAATGCCATCTTGTTTTTCAGATAGCATTTGAATGGCCCTGTCCTTTATGTGACTCAAGTTCCCCCACCAGAACTTGGCAAGTGAAAAATCACAGGAGGAACTTGGCAAGAGCAGATAGTCTCACAAGAAGAACTTGGCAAGAATAATTAGGTCCTGTACCTAGGGCCAACCAATGAAAGAAAAGTACATACACTCACCCAGGCCGAAATGTTTTCTTTAGATATCCTGTTTCCCTCTTTTGGTTTGGCCAACTGGCCTGAACCAATGAGCTTAAAGGTCACCTCACTTGCTAAACCCTCACCCAATCCTGTAATGCCAAGACTTGGAAGTCCCCACTGGTGGTTTTCCCTTTAAAAACTCTGCCCTCCTAAGGCTCAGGGCCACTCTTTCTGAATTGCTGCAGCAGAGATGATTGATGGCCTGAGATGGAGCTTGAATAAAAACCCTCATGTGTTTGCATAAGATTCATATTCCTGGTGGCCTTTTGGGGATCTTACAATTGGGGCATAACATTTGGGGGCTCGTCTGGGATTCCCCAGACCCTCCTCACCCCAGGACCTCAACCCAGAGCATCTTGGACTGGCTGGTAAGTGTTCTTTGTTGTTTCATCTTCTATTTTTGCTAAGCGTTCTTTGTTGTTTGTGCGTCTTATGTTTTACTTTAAGTTTAAAGCCTTGAGGTATCTGTAAAGTGGCAACATGTGGTTAAGAGTGGACTCGTTGGAGGGTTACAGTCACAGAGGTCGAGGATGGGGAGCCTCTCAGTAGAGGAAGGAGAGCCCCACACTCAGTTACTCTTAAACCCCTATCTGTCTGACCCTAATTGGTTTTGTTTTTGTTTTTAGTCGTGTTTCAGCTACAGAATATGGTTTTGTCTTTCTGTTGTGTTTGTTAGTGTCTTGTGTGGTGTTGTCTTTTTGATGGTGACAGACATTATGGGACAGACTTCCTTTAACCCCTTAAACTTGGTCCTGACCCACTTCTAGAAAGACAGGACCCAAGCCCACAATTTGTCAGTAGATATTAAGAAAGATAAAATGATGACTCATTGCAGCTCAGAATGGTCATCTTTCAGTGTCAGCTGGCCTCCAGAGGGGACTTTCCATCTCTCCTTTGTAATAGTTGTAGAGGACCAGGTATTTCAGAGGAGATATGTATATCCCAATCAATGCCTCATATTACTGTTTGGAGAAACTTCATTACCACACAACCCCCTGTTTGGATTAAATGTTTCCTTCTTCCCCCTTTGACTAACCAGTTTTCCCCGGCAGTAGAGGGGCAAGCTTTGGCAACTGAGGATATAGAGACCCTGAAGCGGTCTGCCTATCTATGTCCTGTCCTGTAGGACTCCACATCAGAGGAGACCATTTTTCTGAACCCTCTCTATAGACCCCCTCCATCTCTGCCTCTTTCAGCAGCCCCAGAACCAAAACCTGCTCCTGTCCTGGCTGTTCCCATTCCTGCTTTCTTGTAGACATCAGACGGTACAGCCCAGTGGACTAGATACTGGAGAGCTGCTCACCCTGAGACCAGAGACCAGGAAACAGAGTCCACAGTTCTTTTCCTCAGGGCCACTGTTCCCATTAACAGTATTGGGAACCAGCCTCACCGTTTCTGGTTGGCCCTTTGCCAATATAGGCATCCATAATTGGAGAACCCAAAATGACCCATTCTCAAAAAATCCCAAGGACCTGATCAGCCTCTGGGAACCATTCTTTTTACTCATCAACCCACTTGGCATGACTGTCAACAGCTTTTGCAGGTTCTTTTTCACCACTTAAAAAAGGGAGCACATTCTTTTGGAGGCCTGGAAAAATGTGCCTGGAGCCACTGGCATCCCAATTCAGAATCCTGCTGACATAGATGCTGCCTTTTCCCTTAGGAGACCCAACTGGGACTATAACACAGGTGAAGGTAAAGGGGCACCTTCAGGTCTATTGCCAGACTCTGCTGGCAGGAACCTAATGAGAGCCCAGTGGCATTTCTGGGGAGGATTATAGAGGCCTTTTGGCAGTTCACACCCTATGATCTGGAACATTCAAGCAATAAATCCTTGGTGGCCCTGGCTTTCATTAACCAGTCAGCACCAGATATTAAAAAGAAGTTTCAGAAACAAGAAAGACTAGGAGAAAAGTCTCTCAGAGATTTGATCAAGACAGCTGAAAAGGTTTTTAATAATAAAGAAAGTCCAGAAGAAAAGCAGATTAAGGCTGAAAAGAGACAGAATAGGGATTTGCCAGGGTACTTTTAGCTATAACAGCTGAACCTAGAGAAAGAAGGTGACAACTTAAGCAGATAGCAGAAGGAAAGAATCTGGAAGGAAGATGCTGGACACTCTTAGGTAAGAATCAATGTGCCTATTGTAAAGAGGAAGGACATTTTGCTAAGGAATGCCCTAACAAAGAGTATAAGCCCAAGCTCACATTTGCTGAAGGAGAGAGTGACTGAAGGGGACAGGGTTCAGACCCTCTCCCCAAACCCAGGGTAAGGTGGAGGGGAAACCCATGAACTTTTTGGTGGACACTGGAGCCCAACACTCAGTGCTCCTAGAAGCCAATGGGCCCCTAGCTTCAAAGAAGTCCTGGGTCCAAAGGGTCACAGGGACTAAACAATAATTATGGACTACTTGAAGAACTGTGGACTTGGGAATGGGACAGGTAATCCATTCGTTTATGGTCATCCTTGAATGCTCTAACCCACTTTTGGGGAGAGACCTCTTGACTAAAATGAGAGCCCAAATATATTTAGGGCCTGAAGGAGCCCAACTGCTTGACAAACAAGGAAAACCTGTTCAAATCCTGACCTTTGACTTGTTATCTGAATATAAACTATATGAGTCACCCTCTCTATCAGATAAGGACTTAAAATTCTTGGCTTAAAGAATTTCCCCAAGCCTGGGCTGAAACAGAAGAGATGGGATTGGCCAAACATTGGCCACCAGTCTTTGTAGAACTCAAGCCTGGAGCCAGTCCAGCATAGGTACACCAATTCCTGATGTCCATGGAAGCACAAAGGGTTATTACCTCCCACATCCACAAATTACTCAAACGTGGCATTTTTAAACCATGTCAGTCAGCCTGGAACACTCCCCTGTTTCCACTAAAACAAACAAACAAACAAACAAACAAACAAACAAATGAAAAACCTCAAATGCCTACCTTTCAGGACTTGTGGGAAGTTAACAAAAGAGTAATGGACATCCATCCACAGTGCCCAATCCGTATACCCTGCTAAGTTCTCTCCCTTGTGATAAAACCTGGTATATGATTCTCCTCACTCCTAAAAATCAAGAATGTTTTGCTTCTGAATGGAATGATCTGGAGTCAGGAATTAACAGACATCTGACCTGGATCTGCCTACCTCAAAGGTTCAAGAACTCTCCCACCATCTTCAATGAGGCTCTGCATAAGGATCTAGGTGAGTACCAGTCTCAAAACAGAGATGTCACCCTTATCCAGTATGTAGATGACCTCTTGGTGGTGACAGAGGACCAAAATAGCTGTCTGGAAGGAACCCAGAATCTCCACAGACACTGGGGGGACCTCTGATACCAAGCATCAGCAAAGGCACAGCTTTGCAGGACTGAGGTAACTTACTTTGGCTATATCTTGAAAGGGGGGGGGCAATGCTGGCTTTCCCAGGCATGGAAAGAGACAGTCCTCAACATTCCAGAACCTAAAAGTCTATGCCAGGTAAGAGAATTCCCTAGATCCTCAGGATTTTGTAGACTCTGGATTCCAGGCTTTGCAGAAATAGTTAAGCCCCTCTATGAGACCACAAAAGAGACTGAGAACTTTAACTGGGCCCTGGAACAACAAAAGTCCTTCGATAAGCTAAAACAGACCTTATTGTTAGCAACAGGTTTGGGGCTACCTGACCTCCCCAAGCCCTTCCATCTTTTCATGGATGAGCATGAAGGAATTGTTAAGGGAGTTCTCACTCAGATGCTGGGACCCTGGAAGCACCCAGTGGCATACCTGTCACACTAGATCCGGCAGCGGCCAGATGGCCTCCTTGTCTGTGATTATTGCAGTCACTGCCCTACTGGTAAAGGATGCAGACAAGCTCACCGTAGGGCAATGCCTGACTGTTACCACCCCTCATGCCACTGAGGGAGTGTTAAATCAACCACCAGATAGGTGGCTCAGTAATTGCCAGAATGACTCATTATCAAACCCTGTTGATCAACCCTAGCAGGATTAGTCTCCAGCTGTTTACTTCCCTGAATCCTCCAACCCTCTTACCGGATCCAGATCAGGACCCCCCTGTACCTGGCTACAAGTACACAGGACTAGGCCAGATCTGACAGATGTTTACCTGATGGGGGCTGATCACAGCTGGTATATGGATGGGAGCACTTTTGTCTATGAGGGTCAGAGAAGAGCAGGAGTTAATCAAAATGAAGTTAATCTGGTCCCAGTCTCTCCCAGCAGGAACTACTTTGCAAAGGGCCAAACTAATAGCCCTAACCTCTGTCTTTGGGAAAAGGCCTGATAGGTACCATGGTCCAACCTTCATTTGTGTAACATCACCCTGACTCTTCCTTTGTATCAGATTAATAAATATTTGATTCCATCCAGCCAGGGATGGTGGGCTTATGCCACTGGGCTCACTCCTTGCATTCATAGCAGCATTCTAAATAATGCCAAAGATTTTTGTATTCTGGTTCAATTGGTTTCCAGGATTATTTATCATCTGGAAGATGAGATAATTAATAATCTTCTTAGGGACACCTGGGATCTACCTCAGATCAAATGGGAACCAATAACACTGACCCTAGCCTTAATCCTTGGGGTAGGCTTGGCTGGAGCAGAAATTGGGATCACAGCCTTGGCTGTACAAAGAAAAAATTACAATGCTTTAAAAGCTGACATAGACCAAGATATTCAACATCTAGAAAATTTCATCTCCCACCTTGAAAGGAACATTGATTCTGGCTGAAGTGGTCTTACAAAATAGAAGAGGGTTAGGCCTATTTTTACAACAAGGGGCCTTATGTGCAGCATTAAAAGAAGAAATTTTTTTTAAGAATGTTGTTTTTAATGCTTAAAGGACAAGAGCTTTACATATTTATATTTGTTTGCATGTAAATAATGCTCTTTAGAATAGAATTTTTCTATGAAATAAGTTAGTTAGAGAGGACCTAGCAAAAAGTATACACTCAGACATAAGTTAATTTCATTTTATCTCAGAAATAATGGGGAACTCTTAAATAATTTTAGTAAAAATTTTTAAATGGGTACAAAAAATAACTCTGGAGTTATCAGGGAATCTTTAGGTAAGGTCAGAGAAAGTCTAGAATGAAGGTAAGGAGAAAGAGAGGATTCTAGAAGATGGTTTGAGTCTTGGTTTGATGCATCTCCTTGGCTGATGACTCTGATATCTACTCTCCTGGGTCCTCTTCTTATTCTTGTGCTAATTTTTACCTTTGTCCTTGCATCCTAAATAAGCTTCCACAATATATGAAGCAGAGATTGGGAACAATACATTTATTGTTTACGAGATCCCCCTACCACCAACTGTATGAAGACAATATAAGATTTAGGGGCCCACGATTGGGCATCAAAAGTTACTAGTAGAGGGGGGAATGAGAGAGCAAGAGCAGAACTAATGCCATCTTGTTTTTCAGATACCATCTGAATAGCCCTGTCTTTTAGGTGACCCACATTTCCTCAACAGGAACTTGGCAAGTAAAAAACCCACAGAAGAAACTTGGCAAGTGAAAAAGCACAGGAGGAAATTGGCAACAGCATATGTCCCACAAGAGGAACTTGGCAAGAATAATTAGGTCCTGCACCTGGGGCCAACCAATGAAAGAAAAGTACATACATTCGCCCAGGCCGAAATGTTTTCTTTAGATATCCTGTTTCCCTCTTTTGGTTTGGCCAACTGGCCTGAATCAATGAGCTTAAAGGTCACCTCACTTGCTAAACCCTCACCCAATCCTGTAATGCCAAGACTTGGAAGTCCCCATTGGTGGTTTTCCCTTTAAAAACTCTGCCCTCCTAAGGCTCAGGGCCACTCTTTCTGAATTGCTGCAGCAGAGACAATTGATGGCCTGAGATGGAGCTTGAATAAAAACCCTCATGTGTTTGCATTGGATTCCTGTTCTTGGTGTCTTTTGGGGATCTCACAATCTGGGCATAACTATAACAACAAATAGCTTGTTGTTAAGTAGCAGTATACCATCAGGAAGCAATCTGTTGGCTTATGTATATATCCAAAATGATAAGATGAAAACCTGAATTTGTTTAGGGTCACTAGAGTGTTCAATGAGATGGGTAAAATCCCTTGCCACCAAATTGGTTATATAAGATCTACACCAAATATTTATATGAACACGCACACACACACACTTGAATGAATAGGTAAATATATAAGTGTAATAATATTTTAAAAAAGATATGGGCAGAGATAAAGAGCAGTTAGTCAATGAACAAGTGGCTTTCTTCAGGGAAGAGCACACCAATTGGCTGCTTGAGGCCAAATGAGTAGCTATGAAAATACATATACAAGGAACACTATATGGACCAACAGGTTATATGTAGGAGTAAATATGCATATGCACACATAATAGCAATTAATAAAAAAAGTTGAAGGAGAGTGAGGAGGGGTATATGGGAAAGAAGAGGGCAATATTGCACTTACATTTTAATTTCAAATAAAATTTAAAAATGCCCCCCAAAAGAATTATAAAGTGTGCTTTAAATTCTGGGCTAAGTCCCCATACAGCCTGAACTGAACATAATTTGGCTAGTCAAATTCAAAGCTAGCCTGAGATAAATGAGACCCCATATCAAAGAACAAATGCAAAAAAAGGGGGTGGTCAGTTCAATGTGAACTTGGCATCAATGGAAAGGTGGTGGGTAAAATTTTTCTCATGTGACATGATGAGGGAAAGTTATAAATGAACCAGAAGAATATGCTAAGTCCATTCTTTCTGGTTTCATGCTATGTGTTACACACTTTAAAGAACTGCAGAAAATCAACATGGACTTTCATTCCACAGATGAAAACACTTTAACTAATTTTCCAAGTTTTGAAAGTCAAGGAATTAAGAAGACAGTTACAATATATACCCAAATGTTAAAAAAATTCTAAATTAGCAGTAAGCTGACATATTGCAACTCTGTCCCTAGTTGTTTCATAAGAGAACTTTAAAGAGTTAACATTAATTTGTAATACATAATTTTAAAAAAGAAACACGTGAAACAGCTGGGTCATCTATACAAACATAGCATACAGAAGGAATAAAGAGTAGACATTAATGTGAAGGTTTCATAAATCTCTTGTTTCATGCAGGCCAATCCTAATAGCTTTTTCAACCATTTGTTTCTGGGACCCATATATAAACCCTATGAGTTTAGGGTTATCATTTATTTGTATCATGTTTTCAATCCTGCTTTTGTTTTGTAAATTTTTTTTGTAATTAGTTCTAAAGCTTTATTTTCTGAAGCTGTTTTGGTAATCTGGGATATGGAAGCCTATATAATGACCAAAAGCAACGTAGAGAAAGAAAGAGGTCATTTCAGATGTACTTCCTGGTCACAATCCGCTAATGGGGGATGTTCAGGGCAAGAACCAGGAGGCAGGAACCAGGAAGAAATTCTGCTGACTGCCTTACTCACAGGCTTAATCTCAGTTTAGCTTTCACATGCAGCCCGGACCCTCCTGCCTAGGGAAGGTGCTGCTCACAGGGACCTGGGGTCCTCCTACATCAGTCAATCAAGAAGGCTGCTTGTAGATGTGGCCACAGACAAAGCTGAGCTATGCTCTTCTTCCCACTGGTCAAAAAAAACTATGTTAGCCCTTGAGATCCTGTTAGAAATAGTCGGTGTTCCCCTTACTTTGGAAAACTACTTGGTTACTGAGCTACCACGGGCCACATCCGAGCAGAAGTTCTATGTTATATCCATAGATGGTCCTTGGTTGAGTGTCAGTCTCAGAAAAGACCCTGTGCCCAGATATGTTTGGTCCTTGTGACCCCCCCCCCCCCAGGGAGGAGCAGTCTGTTAGGCCACAGAGGAGGACTTTGCAGCCAGTCCTGAAGATACCTGATAAAACAGGGTCAGATGAAAGGGGAGGAGGTCCTCCCCTATCAGTGGACTTGGAAAGGGGCAGGGAGGGAGTGTGGGGTTGGGGAGGGAATGAGGGAGCGGGATACAGCTGGGACACAGAGTTAACAAAATGTAACTAAAAAGAAAAAAATAATAAAAAAAATTAAAAATAAATAAATAAATAATAGATAAATTAAAAAAAAAAACTATGTTAGCATTGTTAAGATTTATGTAATTTCCCAACAATAGAAAGTTTCTAACTTTCCAGGGAGACCTCAGCTAGTCAGTGAGTCCTCCAACCTAATATTCTTTTTCTTGTGAAAGAGAATCATCAAAATATATAACCTTTGGAATTTTCATGCTTTTGGCCGTTCAGTCTCTTCAGTGAGGGCTGTGGAAGATGCGTGATGATTTGTGTTTCTGACTGATATGGTTTCTTTTGCTCTAGGAATGGCATAATTCCAGAGACTGCAAAGTAAGTACTATGTATCATCAGGATAAATTCATACCTCATGCTGCAGAAATAATGACTTCTTGATTGAGACAGGCCTCCCTGGTTTTCAGAAGCTTTGTGAATTTTGCTATTCTAAATTTGTGTTGAAAAGTACTTGAAGGCAAGAGAAAACATAGCTGAGGAGCTGATTGTGAGCAATCTTATGTCCTGAGAAACTGAAGAGATTATAATGATTGAAAACAGAATTATGAGGTAAATTCTGAATGGAGATACAGCTCAGTGACTGGGTGCTTGCCTAGCTTGTGAAAGACCCTAGTCTCAGCCCCAGCAATGAAGAAATAAATTCTGAATGAAATATGGGTTTGAAATAAATTAAAGAGTATACTGCTGTTGTGAGATGATGTCTGAAAGTCTTCAGAGTTGGAGTGCAGACTATAAGATAGAAATAAAAATATTTTAAAACTTAGAAGTTGAAAGAAACATCATCAGCTTGAATGGAACATTAGAGAATGTGAAGGTTTTGAGGGCATTCCCAAAATATATCATATTCTTCACCTGAGCACATCTATACAAACATTCTTTAACTCAAGAGATCGATTCCTCCAGATCCTGAAGTGACTCAGAAAAAGTGACAGAACTGGATAGAGTGCCCTTGGTAATTCTCTGAGTGATAATCTCCTAAATGAATGCTTTCCTGAAAACTCCCTGTTGGGTTTTCTGCCTAATGTAACACTTCCATCTTTACTTTATCCTGCTCATTTCTGCTTTCAGTGATGAGTAAATTTCATCTCCATCTAAGCAATTAGTGGCCAAAGAAAGTGCATCTGATCTAATGGATTTACTGCCTTCTGCTCGAAATGGTTTTATGAATGATTTCCAGAAAATGACATATCTGTTTCTCTCTTGGCTTAACCAATTGCTTCAGCCTTGTGTATGTGTCCTTTTCCCTGCCTCTGATCACTGAAATCTTGAGAACTCCATTGGGATTTCTTTCTGTCCCTTTAGCCTACATCTATGTGTTCTTGCCAACTTGATACCTCCTCTGGCTTCTGCCTATTGCCTGCTAAATGTCTGCAGTTGAATTTCTAGTAGATAGTGTAATTCTGAGAGGGCCAAAATGAATCAAGATTTACCACTATTGTGTCTTTATATGTACTCATCTCCATATCTTTTAGTTCACACATGAAATGAGCCATTGCTTAGAACGTAATGACAAGTTTTTCAAGCATATATCAATATGTCTCTGTAAACCATAATCACCTTTCTCTATTTCATTGCTTCCATACAGGAATAAGCCAAGCCATTTTTGCCTAGATTACTTAAATACCTTCCAAGTCTCCTGCTGCCTCTGCACTTGCTGTTCACCAGCAATTCATGAAGCTGCCAGCTGTTGAGCAACACAAGTAACACATATAGCTGAATGTATCTAAACTTGCTCTAAAATCTCCCCAATGCAATTAGATGACACAAAATCCATACCATGACTTTTAAAATTCTGCTTCCATGGCTCTTTCTCATTCTTTAAAAATATTTTTATGTGTATTAATGTTTTAGCTGCATGTATGTATGTGTCCCACTTGTATGCCTGGTGCCCGCAGAGGCTAGATGAAAGGCTTGGATCTCATGAAACTGTAGTTACAGGTGGTTGTGACCTGCCATGTGCATTCTGGGAATGAAGCCCACCGCTGTGATGAGCAGCCAGTGCTCCTAACTGCTAATGCCTTTCTCCAGTACTTGGCTCTCTCAGTGATCACTTTTTCCTCTTCTGTAGCTGCTCTTTTAGCTACTTTGGGGTTTCTTTTTCTATCCCCCTTTCCCACCCTAAGTCCACCATTTAAATCTACCCACACTAGGTAGGAAAGAAAGAAGCTTAGAGAGAAAGAGGGCATTAATAGCATTAGATTACTTCTTGCTACTTAGGGGTGTCAAGTTCCTTAGGGCAAGTTTGATCCTTACCATCAGGATATTCAATTTTTTCTACTCATCTCACAACCATTTGAAAAACAGCAACCAACTGCATCGACAGCAACCAAAATCAGCATCCAGCAGCAGCCGCAGCAGCAGCAGCAGCAGCAGCTGGGGGAGGTCCCCTGCTCTCTGCCTGACTTCATCTGGAGAGTGTCTTTAGACACAGAATTCCCTAACTGCATTTGATAAATGCCTCTGACACAGCTCCCTGGTAGCGCCCGCCTTCCTGCACCTATATGTTAATTAGGTGATGAGTTTCTGTTCTTATGATCGGAGCGTGCTGTGTGATTCATATCAAACATCCTTGAAGTGCCTAGTTCCGACCTATTACGGACACCTGTTCTCGGAGCTCCACCCACTACTCACTCCCCAAGGGGTGTATAACCTTTGTTCTCTGAAATTAAAGACGAACAAGCCATCAGCTGTTCCTGGGTGTGTGAGCCCTGTAAGATCGCAGCCGACCATTCAGGCACTATTCTCCAGTTCCCCTCCTGACTTCACGGACTGCGGGGAGACAGCTCCCAGGCAGGAAGAGAACCAACAAGCAGCAACCACCCTTCTCAGGACTCTAGCACTTATATACCCTCTCAAGGGTACACAGAATTCCAAATGTCATACGAAAACTATCTGCAGCTGGCAAAATCATGCCCCTGCCAGATCATGAGCCAAATCACAGTCAGCTGCTGTGGACAATCTGAAGCAGCCCCATATCCCACACCTGGGATTAAAACAAAACTATATCTCCATAACATTTCCGTGTTTTTAAAAGGAAACCAAAATTCTAACTACACTGTTTCCAATTGGTCATTCCATGAAGAAAAACTAGCCTTCTGCTTCTCAAGGGCATCAATTTTCACCTCAGGACCTCTGGACTTAACTCCTTCCGAAATACTTGTTCTATAGCTACGCCTAATTTATTTCTTCACTTTATTGAGAGAATCAAACACCTACAAGAATTCCTTATGAAAAAAGTATTATTCTGTGGTTCTATTTAAATGAGTACCTATCGCTGAATGCCTTGTTTGCTTTATACTCTTGCACACCGCTTACAGTACTAGCACTGAGTTATCTATTTATTTCTTACTTATCTGAGTATTCCATAAATAGAAGATTCTGAAGGGCAACCTGCCTTAGCCACAAACTTTCTGTCGCAGACAGCATTTGCAATCAGGCAGTAGGTGAATCTTTACTGGAAAAAAATGTAAAAAATGAATGTGTAATAATTTGGGAATTTTGAAAGAGACCATTGGGATTTAAAAGTCAGTTTGTAAACGAGTTTGAGTTGGGTATAGAAATGAATGACTAGATTAATATAAACCAGTGAGACCTCAGAACCAGAACCAGGCACACAGAGTAGCCTGAACTAGGTCCAGTGGGACATGTTTGCAACATTATCTAAGAGAGTACAGTAGGATATATTTATCTATAGGGAAATATTTTAAGTGCAACCTACAACTCTCCCCCTACTGGAAAGATAAAACAAACTATTCATGTAAATTTTCTCTCATGTTTAAAGGTACACGGGGACTACAGAAAATATTATCATAACCTGAAAAAGAACTTGATACTTGTTACAAGAGGCAAAGAGCAAAATATGTAAAATAAAGACCGGATATATTTTTTTCTGAAACTGTAATGTAAACATATTTCCAATAAATCAAAACCTTACACACAGAATGACCAATTACAAACAGAGAGAAGCTGTTTGCAATACTTCAGAAACTCTCTGTGATCTAGAGCATGAAGGAGCATATTCTTTAATTAGACAGTAGGGGAAACTTACAGGCAAAGACACTCACCAGTAAGCCACAGAAGCAGAAACCAGTGTGTTCAATTACTGAAAAGTGCTCACTCACATTTGTGATAAAATGAACAAAAGGAAGGAACAAAGAGGTGAGCTGCAATTTTCCATCCATCTGTAAGACGACCTCTTAGGAACTGGGAATGCACAGTTGTGACAGTATTAATAAGCATTCAAGGATAAAGGGTGAACCCTATGGGATCAACATTGAAGTGTGTGATAACATTCCTACAAGCCTCACACTGCACCCCTAATGAAGAATCCCAGTGAAAGTCTTGCCAATGCACAAAGAGAAGAAATGTGCAAGAATCAATGTGAATTGCTTAAATATTCATGTTTTTTTTTAATCTAAAATAATATCTTCCATACCATGGCATAATGCAGAGCTCTTCATCACTGTCAATTGGATATTGTTTTCAGAATAGGGCTTGACTGTGACTCAAAGGCTTCCTGTGTTACGATTTAATCCCCATTGTGAAGTGTTAAGGTGTAGAAACTTAATCCCACCATGGTTTTTAAATATGGTGATTAAGAAGGGATAAGGTCATTAATTCAGAGTCCTGTGGCTGAGTCCTTAAGGCTTTATAAGAAGGAAAGGACTAGAGTGACAGAGTATGATCCCTGTCTCTCATCATATGGTACTCACACCTCCTGAGGACCCAAACGGAAGGAAAAGAAGGAAGGCCATCTCTAGATGTAGCTGCTCCTTGTTCTTCTAGGAGGAGAGCCCCCAGCTACACCTCTGTTCTTTCTAATGTACCCCGTATGCAGGTTTGTTGTTATTCTTAGTGAACAACAGGACAAGAACTGAAACAGCTGCTACATCTGTTAAATAAGAAGAATAGAATCAGCGTACGTAAATGATAACAGCTTGTATAATAACAACATGAAATAATCCTTTGCTTAGGAACAACACATGTGCATCACTATGTGTTTGCATGTGTCTTTTGCTGAATGAATGTAATTATTTCAGGCGAAGTGAAACAAGAACACGTAGAGGAAGCATCAGTGTCAAACCTACTGAGTTAGATTCTAAGAGTGTAAGGAGACCCTGAGACCCAGGCTGTTCCGAAATTCATTAGGAGCCGAGGCTACCCTTGATCTCACGGCAACTCTCTTACCTTAGTCTCCAAAACACTGGGAGACAAGACCCAGACAGATGTATCATTTTTCATCAGGAGTAATTGAAACTTCTCATATTGTGCAAACTTATTTTATCCCTTTGCTCAATACTAATAAAGTTATTCGTATAATTTACATTCTGTGTCATCTGTGTGCTGAACTTTGGTGGGGGAAAGTAGAGAAAATAGATAAAATTTGCCAAAATATTGGAGACAGGAGGTGAAATGTCAGAAGTGTCAGGCAACCACTCAAACTTAGTCTCCGTTTTACATTTTCTTTGGGGCATCACAATATTTTTTTTTTTCAGTACAAAACTCAAGGTGATCATGTCGTGTAGTTTATTAAATTTACCCTCCAGATTAGATGATGATTCCAATTCAAGCTGAAAGGAACTTATACGAATGACACTTTAAAATGATAAGAAATTTGATATTCATGTAAAGCCAAAAAGTCAACAGAATTGTTTTTCAGTTTGCTGGACTAAAACACACCTGTATTAATCTCTTTATATACATATGCATTCACGATGTTTTTACCAAATGTTTTATACTCAGCAAGAAAAACAGTTTGACTTGAAACTATCAATGGTGTGTTCTAATAGTAGATTCTCAGGATGTCTTTTGATTAGGCTTAAGACATATTTTCTGACAAAATACAGGTTACTACTGTTGACCCAGTTTCAGTAAATAGTTGCCACTCAATTCTATAAGAGGAAAGCAACAGCAAAGCATTTAAAGAATAAAACTTCTCAGAGTATTACAGCAAAATATTTGATATGTGGAACCATCTACATTATCAGTTTTAAATATCTTCTAAGAATCCTGTTATGAAATACTTGCAGAGACAGAAATCCCTGTCTATGAATTGACTCACTAGCACTGCCTTCCTAGTGTGTCATTGTCAAAGCACACAAGACAGAATGTGCTACCTACTGAAGAAAATGCTGTATTCTAGGGTACAGACCCAGAACCAGTATGCAATAGCCTGCAGAGAGCCAGACTGAGGAGGAACAGACACTTTTAAAAGAAGCTGATATGGAAAGAAGGAAGCAATAAAAGTTGAGAAGTCTTCATAACGCAATGTAATGTGATAACAAAAATTGCTCTTTTTCTGCCTACAAGAATGCCCATAAGAAGGAGTAATTATAAAAGCATAAAAATTTACTGCAGTAAGCTGAACAAAATGCTTAAAATTTAAAAATGCTACACACCCAAAAGTACTCGAGATTAAACATGAAATATTGTGCGGTGCACTTATTTGCACTTATCTCTTGTAGAACATATGTTTCCTTCCAAGCTATACAAAGATTTATCATTTGCCATATTTTCACACATTAAATATTGCTAAATGCTTCAAGGCACACAGTTCATAGATATTTTGAAAATTACAACTAAAAACACAAAACTTGCTTTAAATACATCTCTTAATTAATTATTAATTAATTAAGAGTTATAACTCTTAATTAATAACTCAAGTTATGAATTAATAACTCAAGTTATTGAGTAGTGCTAAATTATGAGAGGCCAGTCCTTGTTCCTCCTACGTAATTCAACAGAGTGTTAACCTAGGGAATGCTTATATGATCAGATCAGTAGCTAGATCTAAGTTTTAACTCTGTAAAGTAGTATATTAGAGACTTTTTACAAGGCTGAAAGGGATATTTAAGAATTATTATTTGTATATAATTTTTCCTATTCCCTATACAGCTATTTCTTAATGATTTTAATTGTCTCCCCCCCCTGAAAAAAAGCCCTTATGAAAACAGTACTTATTTAATTGCAAAATATCATTTGCATGACTTTAACCCTCCCTCTTGTCTCTTAATAGCATAACTACTGCATTTAGAACACGAGGATGTAATTTTTCAAGTGTCTTTTTGATAGTAATAAGAACTTTCTTTTGCTAAACTACTCTGTAAAACAGTAGTACTTGTACTTCATTACAGTTCCACAAGATGATAATTGATGTTCTTTGATTCTGCCTATTTTAACAATGTTGCTATTTGTCACTTTCTCTATACCTTACTTTTGCTTTGCCTATTCAGGGTGACATAAACATCTGTAGCATTGATTTATGCTAAAAATAAGATGCTCAGCTCTCATAAATCAAGCAGCATTCCAGAATTATTATCAGTTTTGTAGGGCTTTAACATTTAATGGGCTTATAAGTAAATACCCAATTCAGAATTTAAGGGTGTATAAAGGACTTGGTTTAAAAAGGCATCAGCTTGCAAAGAGGCAGAGCTCTGTTCATTATTATTATTATTATTATTATTATTATTATTATTATTATTATATTTATTACAATTTATTTACTTTATACTATCAATAGCTTTCTTTTTAAAATGAAGTAATCTGCAGGGGAGAGATGTGCAGCAAAGCATTATGAGACAACAAAACAAAAAAAAGCAAAAAAAAAACAAAAAACAAAAAACAACCCTCCAAATTACCCCTCCTCAGTACCCCCAAGTTTGTTTTGTGTTGGCTACTACAGGAAATGTGGAGTGCCCTTAAGTGTGGCTTGTACACCTACTGGGGACACCATTGAAGAAAATGACATTTTCCTCTGTGAGCAGCTATCAGTTGGAGATAGCTTCTCGGTTAGTGATGGGGTGGGGGGAGTTGTGTTTACTTCCCCTCAGAGTGCTGGGTCACCATCTGGCTTAGACCGGCACAGAGCCTGCACATGCTGCCAATCTTGGTGAGTTCATAAGTACATTGGTCTTGTGTCTAGAAGGCAGTTCTCGTTGGGGTCCCTCATCCCCTCTGACTCTTACAGTCATTTTTTTCTTATTATTATCATTTACAATTTATTCACTTTGTATCCCAGTTATAACCCACTCCCTCATCTCCTCCTGGCACCACTCTCTCGTCAGGACTGCCTGAATGCTCTTCCTCTGTGGGGTGCCTAGGTCTCCCTACCAGGGAGAAGTGATCAAGGAGCAGGCAACCAAGTTTATGTCAGAGACTGTCTCTTCTCTCCTTAGTATGGTACCCACATGGATACTGAGCTGTCTATGGGCTACATCTGGGCATAGGGTCTAGGTCCTTTCTATGCATGGTCTTTGATACATCAGTGTGTAGTCCTCCCTGGCCCCTGCTTTTTTTTGTTTGTTTGTTTGTTTTGTTTTGTTGGTCTCCTTGTGGGGCTCCTGTCCCCTCTGGGTCCTCCTATCCCCCCTTCTTTCATTAAGCCTCCCTGTGTTCTGTCTAAAGTTTGGATGTGAGTCTCTGCCTCTGCTTCGATCCCCTGCTGGGTGGAGTTGATGAGAGGACATCTGTGGTAAGCTCCAGTACTGTTCCCTCTCTTCTGCCACTTCAGTTAGCTATCCTGTTTTCCATTCTGAATGAGAATTAAACATTAAGCATCTTCCCTAGGCTCTTCCTTGTTGTTTAGCTTCTGCAGGTCTGTAGATTTTACTGTGTTTATTGTATATTATTTGACTAACATCTACTTATAAGTGAGTATATATCAGGTGTGTCTTTCTGCTTCTGGGCTACCTCAATCAGGATGATCTTTTCTAGATCCTACCATTTGCCTGCAGATTGCATGATTTCCTTGTTTTTAATAGCTGAGTAGTATTCCGTTGTGTAAAGTACCACAATTTCTGTATCCATTCCTCCTTTGAGGGACATCTGGGTTGTTTCCAGATTCAGGCTATTATGAATAAAGCTGCTACAAAAATGGTTGAGCAAATGTCCTTGTTGTGTACTTGAGCATCTTTCAGATATATACCCAGGAGTGGTATAGCTGGATCTTGAGGAAGCACTATTCCCAGTTTTCTGAGAAAGTGCCAGATTGATTTCCGAAGTGGCTGTACGAGTTTACATTCCCACCAGCAGTGAAGGAGGGTCCCTCTCTGCCTTCTCTCTCTCATAGTTCCAGGAGGACACAGGGGGAAATTTGATGGGAATACCTCATCTCATTTAGCACCATGTGTCCAAGTTCTCTCAGTCTCTGTTAATGCACAGATGTGGGTCTCTGTATCTGTTCCTGTTTAATGCAGGACAGAGCTTCTCTGATGGCTGAGTGAGACACTGACAGATCTTTTCCTTATATGGTATGGTTTCCAACTTTGTGCCTCTGTGTCTGGGAATGTGTGTGTCTTTTGGTGTTTCTTGTTATTTTTCTTTGACTCCACTTTGTTATTGTTGTTGTTATTCATTTGTTTGTTTTTTCCTATTCATGTTTGTTTTTATTTTCTTTTCTTTTATTTCACTATTATTATTTTTAAAGATGAAAAGAGTGTGTATTTCAGTGAATGGGAGTTTTTCGGAGTATGGGTAGAATTAGTAGAGAAAAAAACAAAATCAGGATATTTTGTGTGGAAATATATAAAAAAAAATATATATATATATTTTTTTAAAGAATTATTTATTTATTTGACATATATGAGTGCTCTACCTGTAGGTCACTTGCATGCCAGCAGAGGGCATCGGATCTATAGATAGAGAGCCACCATGTGGTTGCTGGGAATTGAACTCCGAACCTCTGGAAGAGCAGACAATGCTGTTAACCACCGAGCCATCTCTCCAGCCCGAAAAATATATTTTTAATTAAAAAAATAAATAATAAAATGAAACAGTCTGCACACCATGCTCCAGCTGATAATTCTCTTGGTCATGCTACATATGTACAGACAGATCCAGAATTGCTCCCTGAGGCAATTGTCAATTATATTGTAAAAACTCTTCTGATTGACACTGAAAAGATTGCTGAAGCTAGAGGCAGGCTCTTGAATAGAATACAAAAGCTCATTTGTTTCCTGTTGAGCCTTTTCTCTAGCTCAGCTTTGGCGGGGCTCATGGTTCTTGTCCGTGAAAGCACAACTAGTGTTTACCACATGAAGCAGCTTTGCTCATTTGAAGAGCTCTTTGCCAATATGTGACATTTCATGAAGTCTCAAAAAACACTAAAAATTTTCATTACCACATGTGAAAATATTTGAGGCAATAAAATATGCTTAAATTTCTTCTTTGTGTAATTTCACCTCAGCATGTCCAGATCTTACTGGATTTTATTATCCATTAAGTTTTGCCTAAGAAGAAAGACATTTTCCTTGCTATGTCTCATTCCTAGCTGCCTGTGTTGTAATTGTCTCCTGCAGAATTCGGCTGCACATGTGCAGACTTTGACCTGCCATTGCATCAATGTACAATTTGAATACTATTTATTAAATGATTATATGGATTTTCTGGTTTAGATATTAGAGTTCAATTTGTTGTCATTGCCCCAAACATTTTACACTGTCTCTTTTAGCTGATATTATCATTATCATCATTTGACAGGTTCTCCAGACACAGCGCTGTTTGGTTTCCAAATTGTTATCCTTCTGCCTCAGTCTCCAGAGTGAAGGAATGGCAGATGTGAATCTGCATCTCCTGTGAACCTGACCAGACTGCCCAGAAGTTCTGCATGGGGATCATTTCTATATCCCAGGACTGATGAAAGAGAAAGTCTTTCTTATGAGATGATTTGATTATTTAAGTTTTTTTTTTTTTTACAGGTTACAAACTATTAACAAAATCATTTCGTGTCTGTGTAACTAAGTCATTTTAATGACATTATTTCATATTTATATCACTCAGAATGAATAAATAGCATTTTATACCTAGCCTCTAGCAGAGACCATGGAAATACTATGAAACACATAATCATACTAATGAGAATAAAGTTATTAACCATATTGATTTCATCTCATCCAAATTTTCATCTTTATAATTAAAGTACAAAATTTCCTGAGAAATAACATATTACTTAAAGATAAAGGTGAGGCAGATAGCTCAGTGAAAGAGAGTGTTTGTTTGCTGCACAAATGTGAGAAGCTGAGGTCAGAGCCTCATGATCCATTCAAGGTCTGCATGACAGAAGGGGAAGGGATTCTTGAGCTCCTACCTTTCAGTGAGCAGCTGTGAACAGTTGGTGGCCTCTGAGATTAACAAAGTCAGCTTTCATCCAAGCAGGGGTTCTAGATTATATCCATACATGGTCCTTGGTTAGAGATACAGTCTCATAAAAGATCCTTGTGCCCTGATATATTTGGTCCTTGTGGAACTCCTGTCCTTTCTAGGTCATACTAACTCCTCCTTCTTTCATATGATTCCCTGCACTCTGCCCAAAGTTTGGTTATGAGATGGAAGGGGAGGAGGACCTCCCCTATCAGTGGACTTGGAAAGGGGAAGGGAGGAGATGAGGGAGGGAGGGTGGGATTGGGAGGGAATGAGGAAGGGGGCTGGGATACAAAGTAAATAACCTGTGATTAATATTTAAAAATAAAAATTATATTAAATAAATAAATAAATAGATAAATAGAAATTCAAAAGAAAAAAAAAAAGGAACCCTGCTCGAATGTAGCCCATGGTAGCTCAGTATCCAAGTTGGTTCCCTAGTAAGGGGAGCAAGGACTGTCTCTGACATGAACTAAGTTGCTGGCTCTTTGACTCTCCCCACCCCAGGGAGGAGCAGCCTTGCTAGGCCACAGAGGAGGACATTGCAGCCAGTCCTGATGAGACCTGATAAGACAGGGTCAGACAGAAGGGAAGGAGGACCTCACCTATCAGTGGACTTAGAGAAGGGCAGGGAGGAGATAAGGGAGGGAGAGTGGGATTGGGAGGAAATGAAGGAGGGGCTACAACTGGTATATAAAGTAAATAAACTGTAATTAATATATTAAAAAATAAGGATAAGAAAAAAGAAAGCGGGAATCGGGGGCAGGGCAAGATGGCGGCACCGGGAGGACTCTCATTCTGAGGAGCAGCACAGCAGGATTGGCACAGTGACCAGCAATCAGAACTTGCGGCCATAAAACACAAGGGATTGTTTCACAGGTGAGAGGATACCCCACGGTGGGGGATTCAATCAGCTTTAACTCACCCAGCTAAACCTCGGAAGAGATCCCGTTTCCACCAGGGGCTTGGTTGCCAGCCCAGATCTACCCGCCAGCACAATCTGGTCAAGGTCCCAGACTGAACTGTGGGCCCACAACACCATAGACTGGATTTCCCAGTCGAGAGATAACCTCACGGAGCAGGAAACAATTGGGACCGACCCCAGGTTACCCAGACATCCCCTGGAAAAGACTCGGGTTCCGCGGGTGCCCCAAGAGCCAGTCCGGACCCAGAGCCAGGACACAGGCGCCTGCCTGCGCGCCTGATTCGCCGCCTCAGATAGAACTGTGGGCACCAGGGCACCAGACTGCGTGTCTCTGGCAGGAGGAAACTCCCAGCAGAGGGGGTCAGCAGCTATAACGCTTAGGACACCCAGCACCAAAACACTTCCTGGACTCACACAGACTCTAGTGCAGGCAGGAGCGCTGTGCTCTGCCGCCATTATTGAGTTCCCCTAGGGCACTGGGACACACAGCTGCATCCTCAGACGTACAAAAGCCAGAGAGCCATTACAGCAGCCCTCAGATACTGTGCCAAGGATCAACCAGTTATCCCTAGCTAGACTGTCAAAACTGTAGGAATCCCTGGTCCTTCAAGAGGGCTGCACCCACAGCATCTGGACCAGGGCAGTGCCTGCAGCCACCATCCCAGACAGAGACACACAGCTTCTGGTCCAGAGTGAGGCACCGAGCCTCCAGACCAGAACAGTGCCCCCAGGCGCCAACTCAACCTAGGTGCACATTCTCCAGGTCCAGAGCTGAGCAATCAGCCTCTAGCCCAGAGACTTGCTGAGTGCACCTCCCACTTTCCCGGACAGAACTGTGCGCCCCAGGATAACAGACTGAGTTTCCCTGTTGGGAGAAAACCCCACAGCTAGGGAATCAGCAGGTTCTTCAAGAGGACTGTACATGGAAATTTAGTGATTAGCAGCACACTAAATTTATAACAAGAAACCCAGCAGTGGGGCAGCTGTCTTGAAAAATTCTATGGGTAAGAGGAGATCCCCCCTGCCTAACATAGACCACAGCTACTACTCAGGGCTATAAACCTGAGGTGAGCAGTGGCAACTCCTGAGAAACACTGGCCATACAGTGACCATAACCAAAAAGCAGAGAAGGACTCCTTCAGGAAAAATCATCTTCCGGCCAAGGGGATACTCCCTACCTCAGGACTCCAGGAAGCACAGAAACTAACAGCCAACACCTAAATCAGCCCAATGGGTAGAGGTCAGCGTAAAGGCTCAACCAACAAAAGACAGAGCAATATGGCATCTCCAGAACCCAGCCATCCAGAGGCTAACAGCCCTGAACAATGCAGCATAATAGAAAATCAAGAAGATGACCTTACATCTATGTTGATGAAGAAGATAATAGAGGAAACAAATAAAATACGTAAAGAATTAGAGGAAGATAAAAACAAAGAGATCATGGCTATCCGTAAAGAAATGGAGGAAGATAAAGACAAGCAGATTAGGGCCATCCGTGAAGAAATACCGGAAGATGCAGCCAAACAGCTTGTGGCCTTCAGAGAAGAAATAATTAAATCACTGAAAGAAATAAAAGAGACAGAGTTGAAGAAACTAAAAGAAAAAGAGGAAAATACAAGCAGACAGGTGAAGGAAGTAAACAAAACAACTCAAGACCTGAAGATAGAACTGGAAAAATTAAAGAAAACACAAATGGAGGAAATAATGGAGAGGAAAAATTTTAGGAAAGAAAACAGGAACTACAGAGGTAAGCATAACCAACAGAATACAAGAAATGGAAGAAAGAATCTCAGGTGTAGAAGATACAATGGAAGAAATCGACGTATCTGTCAAAGAAAATGTTAAATCCAAAAAATTCCTGACACAGACCGTCCAAGAAATCCAAGACAATATGAAAAGACAAAATCTAAGAATAATAGGAATGGAGGAAAAAGAAGACTCCCTTCTCCAAGGCCCAGAAAATATTTTCAGCAAAATCATTGAAGAAAATTTCCCCAAGTTAAAGGAGAAGCTAATAAGGATACATGAGGCCTACAGAACACCCAACAAATTTGACCAAAAAAGAAAATCCTCCCGCCACATAATAATCAAAACAGTAAGTATACAGAACAAAGAAAAAATACTAAAAGCTGCAAGGGAAAAAGGCCAAGTAACATATAACGGCAAACCCATTAGAATCACACCTGACTTTTCAACAGAAACTATGAAAGCCAGAGGGCCTGGACAGATATCATGCAGACCCTAAGAGAACACAGATGTCAACCCAGGCTACTATACCCTGCAAAACTCTCAGTCCTCATAGATGGAGAAAACAAGATATTCAATGACAAAAACAAATTTCAACAATACCTACACACAAATCCAGCATTACAGAAGACACTGGAAGGGGAAATACAACCCAAGAAAATTAGCTTCTGTCAAGAAAACACAGGAAATAATTAACCTTACTACAGCAAAACAAAAAGCACACAATCTTATGACCACAGCCAACATCAAATACAAAGGATCTAACAGCCACTGGTCATTAATCTCTCTCAATATCAATGGACTCAACTCTCCAGTAAAAAGACACAGATTAACAAAATGGATACGTGAACAAAACCCAGCAATCTGTTGCATACAAGAAACACACCTAAGACACAAAGATAGACATTACCTGAGGGTAAAAGGTTGGAAGATGACTTTCCAAGCAAATGGACCCAAGAAACAAGCAGGAGTAGCCATTCTAATATCTGATAAAATAGACTTTCAACCAAAATTAATAAAAAGAGATGAGGAAGGACACTTCATACTCATCAAGGGAAAATTCCACCAGGAAGACATCACAATCCTGAACATCTATGCCCCAAATACAAGAGCACCCACATTTGTAAAAGAAACATTGATAAAATTTAAACCACATATAGATCCCCACACATTAATAGTGGGAGACTTCAACACCCCACTCTCAACAAAGGACAGGTCAACAAAACAGAAATTAAACAAAGAAACAATATCTCTGAGAGAGGTCATGAATCAAATGGACCTCACAGACATTTACAGAACTTTACACCCAAACACAAAAGGATTTACCTTCTTCTCAGCACCTCATGGAACCTTCTCCAAAATAGACCATATAGTTGATCACAAAGCAAGCCTCAACAGATACAAGAAGACTGAAATAATCCCTTGTATCCTGTATGATCACCATGGAATAAAGCTGGACTTCAGTAACAACAGAAATAGCAAAAAAGCCTACACACACATGGAAACTGAACAACTTGTTACTAAATGACAGCTGGGTCAGGGAAGAAATAAAGAAAGAAATTAAAGCCTTTCTAGAACTCAATGAAAATGAAGACACAACATACCCAAACTTGTGGGACACAATGAAAGCAGTGCTAAGAGGAAAGTTCATAGCACTAAGTGCCTTCAAGAAAAAATTCGAGACAGCTCATTCAAGCAACTTAATGGCCCACTTAAAAACCCTAGAAAAAGAGGAAGCAGACACACCAAAAAGGAGTAGACAGCTGGAAATAATCAAACTCAGGGCTGAAACCAATCAATTAGAAACAAATAAAACAATTCAAAGAATCAATGAAACCAAGAGTTGGTTCTTTGAGAAAATCAACAAGAACAACAAACCCTTAGCCAAGCTAACTAAAAGGCAGAGAGACACCACCCAAATCAACCAAATCAGAAATGAAAAGGGGGACATAACTACAGACACTGAGGAAATCCAAACAATCATTAGGACTTACTTCAAAAGTCTATACTCAACAAAATTTGAAAACCTAAATGAAATGGACAATTTTCTTGATCGATTTGACTTACCAAAGCTGAATCAGGACCAGGTAAATCAATTAAATAGTCCTATATCCCCCAAAGAAATAGAAGCAGTCATCAAAAGTCTCCCATCCAAAAAAAGCCCAGGACCAGATGGCTTCAGCTCAGAACTCTATCAGACCTTCAAAGAAGAGCTAACTCCAATTCTCTTCAAACTATTCCACAAAATAGAAACAGAAGGAACATTACCAAACTCATTCTATGAAGCCACAATCACCTTGGTACCTAAACCTCACAAACACTCAACAAAGAAAGAGAATTTCAGGCCAATCTCCCTTATGAACATTGATGCAAAAATACTTAACAAAATACTTGCAAACCGAATCCAAGAACACATCAAAGATATTATCCACTATGACCAAGTAGGCTTCATCCCAGGTATGCAGGGGTGGTTCAATATACGGAAATCCATCAATGTGATCCACCATATTAACAAACTGAAAGAAAAAAAACCATATGATAATCTCCCTAGATGCTGAAAAAGCATTTGACAGAATCCAACATCCATTCATGTTTAAAGTACTGGAGAGATCAGGGATACAAGGCACATACCTAAACATAGTAAAGGCGATTTACAGCAAGCCTATAGCCAACATCAAACTAAATGGAGAGAAACTTAAAGCAATCCCACTGAAATCAGGGACAAGACAAGGCTGCCCACTCTCTCCATATCTCTTCAACATAGTGCTGGAAGTCCTTGCTAGAGCAATAAGACAGTCGAAGGAGATCAAGGGGATACAGATGGGAAAGGAAGAAGTCAAATTATCACTATTTGCAGATGATATGATAGTATATATGAGTGACCCCAAAAACTCTACCAGGGAACTCCTACAGCTGATAAACACCTTCAGCAAAGTGGCCGGATACAAAATTAACTCAAAAAAATCAGTAGCACTCCTGTATACAAAAGACAAAAGGGCTGAGAAAGAAATTAGAGAAACAACACCATTCACAATAGCCACAAATGACATAAAGTACCTTGGTGTAACCCTAACCAAGCAAGTCAAAGACTTGTATGAAAAAAATTTCAAGTCTCTGAAGAAAGAAATTGAAGAAGATCTCAGAAGATGGAAAGATCTCCCATGCTCATGGCTTGGCAGGATCAACATAGTAAAAATGGCCATCTTACCAAAAGCAATCTACAGATTTAATGCAATTCCCATCATATTGCCAACACAATTCTTTACAGACCTGGAAAGAAAAATTTTCAACTTCGTATGGAATAACAAGAAACCGAGAATTGCTAAAACAATCCTCTACAATAAAAGATCTTCTGGAGGTATCTCCATCCCTGATCTCAAGCTGTACTATAGAGCAACAGTTATAAAAACTGCATGGTACTGGCATAAAAACAGAATGGTGGATCAATGGAATCGAACAGAAGACCCAGAAATAAACCCACACACTTAAGGACACCTGATTTTTGACAAAGATGCCAAAACCATACAATGGAAAAAAGATAGCATCTTCAACAAATGGTGCTGGTCCAACTGGATGTCTACATGTAGAAAAATGAAAATAGATCCATACTTATCACCCTGCACAAAACTGAAGTCCAAGTGGATCAAAGACCTCAACATAAAACCAGACACATTAAATCGGCTAGAAAAAAAAGTGGGGAATACCCTAGAACTCATTGGTACAGGAGAAAACTTCCTGAACAGAACACCAACAGCACAGGCTCTAAGAGCAACAATCAATAAATGGGACCTCATGAAATTGAAAAGCTTCTGTAAAGCAAAGGACACCGTCATCAAAACAAAGCGACTGCCTACAGATTGGAAAAGAATCATCACCAACCCTTTATCTGACAGAGGACTCATATCCAATATATATAAAGAACTAAACAAGCTGAAAAGCAATAAACCAAGTAATCCACTTAAAAAATGGGGAATAGAGCTAAAGAGAGAATTCTCTGTAGAGGAATATCGAATGGCAGAGAAGCACTTAAAGAAATGCTCTTCCTCATTAGCCATTAGGGAAATGCAAATCAAAACAACCCTGAGATTTCACCTTACACCCATCAGAATGGCCAAGATCAAAAACTCAAGGGACAACACATGCTGGAGAGGTTGTGGAGAACCCTTCTCCACTGCTGGTGGGAATGTAAACTGGTACAACCACTCTGGAAATCAATCTGGCGCTTTCTCAGACAACTAGGAATAGTGCTTCTTCAAGATCCAGCCATACCACTCCTAGGCATATACCCAAAAGAGGCGCAAGTACACAAAAAGGACATTTGCTCAACCATGTTTGTAGCAGCTTTATTTGTAATAGCCAGAAGCTGGAAACAACCCAGATGCCCCTCAACTGAAGAATGGATGCAGAAACTGTGGTACATCTATACAATGGAGTAATGAAAAATAAGGAAATGAATGGAGCAATGAAAAATAAGGAAATCATGAAATTTGCAGGTAAATGGTGGGACCTGGAAAGGATCATCCTGAGTTGTCCCAGAAGCAAAAAGACACGCATGGCATATACTCACTCATATAAACATACAATATAGAATAAACCCACTAAAATCTGTACATCTAAACAAACTAAGCAAAAGAGAGGACCCTAACTAAAATGTTCAATCCCCTTCCTGAAAGGCAAATAGGATGGACATCAGAAGAAAAAGAAAATAGGAAACAACCTCGGAACCTGCTACAGAGGGCCTCTGAAAGACAGAAGAAAACAGGAAATAACCTTGAAACCTGCCACAGAGGGCCTCTGAAAGCTTCTGCAGTATAGACTGTCAAAGCAGATGCTGAGCCTGATGGCCAACTGATGGGCAGAGTGAATGGAATTCTATGTAAGAAGTGGGAAATAGTAAGAGCTGGAGCGGATGGGAACTCCACAAGGAGAGCCACAGAACAAGATAATTTGAACACAGGGAACTTCCCAGAGACTCATACTCCAACCAAGGACTTTTCGTGGAGATGATCTGGAACCCCTGCACAGATGTAGCCCATGGCAGTTCAGTGTCCAAGTGGGTTACATAGTAATGGGAAGAGGGACTGCCTCTGACATAATCTGATTGGCCTGCTCGTTGATCACTTCCCCCTGAGGGGGGAGCAGCCTTACCAGGCCACAGTAGAGGACAATGCAGCCACTTTTGATGAGAACTGATAGACTAAGATCAGAAAGAAGAGGAGAACCTCCTCTATCAGTGGAATTGGGGAGTGGCATGCATGCAGAAAGGGGAGGGAGGGTGGGATCGGGAGCGGAGGAGGGAGGGGCTTATGGGGGGATACAAAATGAATAAAGTGTAATTAATAAAAAATTTTTAAAAATATATAAAAAAAAAGAAAAAAGAAAGAAAGTTGGCCTTCCTTAAATATGTAGCCCCTGGCAGGTCAATCATGCCCCAGTTGATGGCTCTACTTTTAGAGACATAGGGGTTATAGCAAACAAATAGAATGAAGTTGCAGGGGCTAAGGGTGGTGGGGTGGATCTGGGAGGATTGAGCGGGAAGAGTGAGGGTGAAATATGATCATAATCTATCATATGAAATTCTCAAGGAATTAATTAAAGTATTATGTTAAAAACAAAGCCACCAGGGCATATGAGCACAGAGGTTGTCAGGCCGTGCTGGTTATTGTAGTTCAATGGCAGCACACCTGGGTAGGACTCTTGGTTGTTTTCCTCCTGTGAGAGATTGAGTGCTGCCTTGTGATACCATGAAAGCGAGTTCTCAGGAAGGAAGGAAGGTTTCGGGTAAGTTCCAGTTCACTGTGTCCTGTGTCTGAAGTGCGTGATGTCTTTATCAATACACACTTATCTTTCACCTTGCGGGAGCATCAAGGGTACTAACCATACTGTAATGCTTTTTGAGTTTCTTGGTTAGGAATACCAAGTGGTGAGGCTTGAAGACAAAGATACATCCTAGTTTTATTTATTAGTAGGTTGTATTTATTCATTTACAAATATATGTATATAAATAGACATATATCTATGTAACAACAATTAATATAAACAGAGGCCATGCACTTGAAGGAGAGCAATGAGGATGTATTTGGGAGTGTTTTGATGGAGGAAAAGAGAGAGAAAAGTGATATGATTATATCATAATATCAAAAATAAAAGAAATAAATACAAAGCAACAAAAAACAGGTATAACTGTACCTGCCTGTAAGTCCAGTTTGGGAAGGTAGAGAAAGGACGGCTCAGGAGCCTCACAGTCCTTGTCTCAAAGGGATGCAGTAGAAAATAACAGAGTACATATCTCACATTCCTTCACAGCCCCCACACGGGACCACACAGCCACACATGCCCACTCCTGCACACACACAGAGGATTCACACATGGCCACACACGCCCAATCCTACACACACACACACACACACACACACACACACACACACACAGAGGACTCACACATGGCTACAAACACACACACACACACACACAGAGGACTCACACATGGCCACACACACACACACACACACACACACACATACAGAGGATTCACACATGGCCACACACACACACACTCCTACACACACACAGAGGACTCACACATGGTCACACACACCCACTCCTACACTCACACAAGGGACTGAATGTCCACAACATTGCCAACCCAAAGCCTCCTGTGACAATCCATCCATCTCTTCCACCATCAGGTTTCTCTTTGGGACTGGGGGTCTCATGGCTTTATCTAGGTTTCCACCATCCCTTACTTTAAGAATCTGACCCATCTTGTACCAGAAAGAAAATCTGATCTCGTTTACATCTTCTCTACTAGGCTACACCTCCCTTTGAGGCACAGTAGCTGTGGAATTCTCATAAACTGAGGGAACAGGGTCTCTGGAGAAACGCTGAGCTAGAGAAGGACATCTCTTTTGATGTCTGGGGTACCTGGGTACTCCTGTGCTTCAGTGGATGCAGATCTTGAGGACCAGTGACACAGCAGTAATTTGTTTACTGATTCTGGCACTGAATTAAGTCCTTGGTCATTGGCTTCTCCTGCAGCTTAACAGAATCTGACAGTCTCTCTAAGCAGATTAGTAAATTTCTAAATAAAACCTAACTGAGGTTAAGTTGGGATTTCTGTGTTTTCACCAAGAGCATTCCCATTTTCACTTGTCACCCCTCAATTTCATTCAAAGTATTTAGTCACAAATCTCTCTCTCTCTCCTTCATATTTTAAATTTGTTGGGCACGAGACCTCTTTTCCTTTTGATTTGCTAGAATTATATATAGTAGAACCCCAGGCCAAATGGAATATTGTTGAATATGTTGAATATGATATTTAATATAATCTTGCGGCTGAGACTTTATCATTTGCACACATAATATATTTTTAGCATATTCATTCCGTATGCCATCCGATACCACCCTGATTTTTCCCATGCCAACTTTCTCATTTCAATATTATAATCTTATTTTGAATTATACTCATAAGAATTAAAATTTTCATTTTTAAACATAAAAATGTATTAAACGTAGGCTTCCAGAACAAGTGTATAGCCAACTTTATCAGTTCTCGAATACTTATCTTGATAAATTGCTCACTAATTTTCTTATATAAGGATTTTTCTTTCCACAGTGTATATTTAAAATGCTGAATTTTGTAGTTTCTTATTTCAGTCACATTTAAAGCACACCCCAGATTTGATCAGCTGTTCTTATATGAGAAATTATTAATTTATATTTTTACTTGCACAATCTGGAAGTATGTTGTTTTTAGCTTGAGATAGCTAAGAAAAAAATTTTTCGACAGGATTTTATTAATCACCTTAGTACTTTAATTCTTCTGTTTTCTTTCCCTGTGCTTAGATTTTCTAGATACAAACATCTTTCTCTTATTTACCACTTTTAAGACCATATTAATAAACACTGAGATTATTTCTCTGGAGGAAAAACAAGAAAAGAGGCAATGACTTATGTTGCTATGTTAATTGCATTCCTCTATCAAAAAGAAATCCATCATGTTAGTTGTTAAATATTCTGATTCCCTAAAATTATTATTATTGTTATTTTTTATTATTATTATTTACTGATTAAGTTTAGGACTTTGAAAAAGAAAATATCTAACAGAAAGTTGTAAAATGGTAACATTTCATTCCATACAATGTGACTATTTTTTATTCATGATAATCTTCATACAGTTTCCAGTGGAACCAGATGAGTGAGACATGGGATCTGATTAATAGGTTTGGTTTTGCATAGTAGCCTCACCTATAGACAGGCGATTGATCAGCCAAACAAAGTTTTCTTTTCTTTTTTAATAGACTGACAAAAACTTTCTAACTATAGCATTAACTGAGACAGAAAAATAAAGACTAAAGTGATTCTGTGTTACCTTTTCTGTATTTTCATATTGCTTACAGTGTCTATAAAAGTTGGTTAATAATTTTTGAAGTGAACTGACATAGTCCCAGGAATTCCATGTTATGCAAGAGCTGCTAATTATAGTTTTTCTCAATTAAATCTTTGAGTTATAAATCATCCATGCATGAGAATTTTATATTTTCTTGAAGCTCAACCTTATGGGGAGCATTTAAAGATTTGGTTTAATCATTTCTCTTCCCAACGTATTGATAGCATTTCTATTGCAGTTTATAGATTCCTGACAACAGGGACCTGGGCTCTAGCCAGGCCTCCCTTGAGCCTTTACGGTGCCTACTGCACAGATGAAGGGGTGGGTAACACATGTTATTCCACACACCTATGTCACCTCCTGGCCTGCGTGTGGGAGACTGTGGTGACATTTCAGTTAACAATCCTGAAACATCACATAGAATACAACTTAGGAAAATGAGAAAAATTATCTCAGTGGATTGATTTAGCTTATGTTGATGCCTTTGGAGAAACCTGAGCTGGTTAAACAATGAAATATATCAAGTTTATATAATGCAATAACTACTGGTATTAAGGTATTTATAAGTGTGTATACAAACATACACACATATACAAACAATCCTTCATACTTGTAATATATATAATATGTGCTACCTGACAGAGACAAACTTCCAGAATTCTTGCCTGCATTATATATATAATATAATTTAGTATGTATATACATTGTATATAATTCTATAGCCTACATAATATTATATAACACATAGCATATATGATACAGACTAATATATACTATATATCATATAGTATGTATAATATATATAATATATGTTATGTAGGCAATAATTTTGAGAATTTGTCCGTGTTAGGTAGTTTGTGATTATGTAATAACAAGATTAATGTAATTACTAAACACATATTTTGTTTGTTTATTTTTTGGCCCTTTGGCCCTAGAGACACCCTGTAGTCTTTATACCCTTCCCAAATACATCTGCACTTTTGGTCAAAGGTTTTTTGCTGCTATTGTTTTCCCCTTGAATATCTATTACTGTAACCAACCAACATATATTGCAACATATAAGTCCGTTTACTTAACACCATCAGGAGTTTCCTTTTTCTCTTGTTAGTGAAGTAACCATCTGTATCCTTTGTGATGGAAAAACCTCTTAATTTTCTGCAGGCTCTACTGGAAATGTGTTGGCTCTCTCTAGAGAACTTTAGCCTATTTGGGTTATAGCATTAGTTACTTTGAACTCTGCTTTCTTTCCCTAAAGGAACACATTCCATTAATTTGCTGGGAACTGCCTTAATAGACTAGCTCTCTTTTCCCTTTTGACCTCAGTAACTCACTTAACACATTATTGGACATGATCAACCATAATAGCATCAGAGAGCAGGGGATCATGATTTTTGTCACCAGACAGATTGGACTGAAAACTTTCTCCACCTTTATAAGTTCTTTGGCCTTGATTTAATCCTTGATTAAATACAAAATATTAACCCATAGCTTATTTTTCTATTTTGTATGGTTGGAATTATTTTCATGTGTGAAGTCTGGTGGAAGCACCTGGAGATTGCCAGCTCGGCCAGTGACCTGGATCAGAATGATAGGCTATTTGGAAAATGACTGATGGGGTGAACCAAGCTGAACTTTTCCCTATGGGAGCTTAGAAAGGAGAAGAGGAAGCAAGAGCAAAACCGGTCAAAACACCCACATGATGGGCCTGTATCTAAAGGCAGAGTCTTCATTTAAAAATCTTTGGTTATGTTATGACAAATGCAGCCTAAAATATGGTCGGACAAGATGGTCTTTCATTTGTGTCTTCTTCTATATATCCCGTCCTTTTTTTACTCCTGTTTCCTCTCTCTTTCTCTCTCCATCCTATTTCTCTTACTCTTCCATCTTCACCCTACTACCTTCTCTCTTGGCTCTCCCTTTCAAACCTTCTAAGGTGCTGTGGCTTGCATGCTGTTCCTGTGCTGGCAGTGTGGCCTTTGATGTGGCTCTTACTGGGTGGGTCATAAGGAAAGCAGTTAGATCACAGGGCTGTGGTGTCGTTATGAAGGAATTAGAGCAGCTCTGTCAGTTCTTGAAAGCAGGTTTTCTGATGGAGTGGGCCTTGCTATCACTCCAGTGTTGCTTTCTGCCTCACAGACAGGCTTTATTTCTTGCATGTCCCTGCTTCTCCTCTACATCATTGTCACAGTGTGACCCAGACAGGGCAGGACTTCTTCATGCATGCTCCTCTCATTCTTTTACCCACCTTTTCACATGCAAAATAAACCTCCTAAACAAACCAATACACCAAAGTTTGAATAACCTCCTTAAATCTTTTTATCAGAATCCCTCTGTACTTCATTATTGGTGTCTAATATGTCATTAATATTTTTAGAAAAAAATTATATCCTACATTTTTTTTTTTGGTTTTCTAAACCGGGTTTCTCATCCTAGACTTGCTTTGTAGACCTTAAACTCACAGAGATCCACCTGCCTCTGCCTACCTGAGTGCTGAGATTACATGCATGCACCATGGTGTCCGGTTTGTATCTTGTTTTTGCTAGGTGAGCTCACAGGAGATATATGAAATAAAAGATTAGAAAGACTGATAAAGACAAGATGAAAGTTGTCAAGAATATGTTCTCTGCATGTAATATCTGTAGACTGAATGGGTTTTTCCAAGAAGGGAAGGAAGATTAGACAAGAAAAACAGTAAGTTCTGGCCTAATGGATTAGGATAAAATCAGGAAATGTAATGTGTAATTATTAAAATGTGTTGAACAAATACTCATTGAGTGCCTATTATAAGCTGGACATCACTCTAGACATTAAAATTTAAGTAGTAAGATTTGAATCCTTCTTTGAAATATCTCCTTTTGTGAAAGATACAGGAATTCTTCCATGAGAAAATATAAATTATAATATTGAGAAGAGGCAAGCTTTATCCATTGCATAATAAGAATCAACAGTAAGAAAACTAACCAGCTCAGAGAAGGAGCTTGTTTGTACTAAAACCTGAAAATGAGCAAGAATAAATGATATAAAGTGATATGAAAATCACAGACTGATTAACAAAACATGCAAAGAAGCTTCTAGTTTCTGCATATCTGTAGAAGCACTGGAATTCTTAAGTTGTCCAGCAGATGTTATTACAGGTATAGTAAAATTTGTGAAATGTATGAGAGAACCAGTACTGTCTCCTAAGTTAAGCCGTAAACTGTACTCAGCAATTAAAAACAAGGAAATCATTCAATCTGCAGGTAAATGGTGAGATCTAGAAAAGATCATTCTGAGTGATGAGGTAATCCAGAAGCAGAAAAACACACACAGTATGTACACACTTATAAGTGGATACTAGACCTATAAGATAGGATAGACATACTAAAATCTATATACCTAAAGAACTAAACAAGAAGGAGGACCCTGGGTAAGATGATCAATCTGCACTTAGAAAGACAAATGGGATGGACATTGGAAGAAGAAGAAAACAAGGAACAGGAGAGGAGCCTACCACAGAGGGCCTCTGAAAGACTCTACCCAGCAGTGTATCAAAGCAGATGCTAAAACGCATAACCAAACTTTGGGCAGAGTGCAGGGAATCATATGAAAGAAGCGGGAGATAGTAAGACCTGGAGAGGACAGGAGCACTACAAGGAAAGCAACAAAACCAGAATATCTGGGCACAGGGGTCTTTTATGAGACTGATGCTCCAACCAAGGTCCATTCATGGATATAACTTAGAACCCCTGCTCAGATGTAGCTCATGGCAGCTCAGTATCCAAGTTGCGTACCTTAGTAATGGGAACAGGGACTGTCTCTGACATGAACTCAGTGGCTGGCTTTTTGACACTCCCCCCACCCCTATTAGGAGACGCCTAGACAGGCAACAGAGGAGGACAATGCAGCCAGTCCTGATGAGACCTGATAAGCTAGGGTCAGATGGAAGGGGGTATGACCTCCCCTATCAGTGGACTTGGGGAGGGGCATAGGAGGAGATGAGGGAAGGAGGGAGGGCAGGATTAGGAGGGAATGAGGGAGGGGGCTACAGCTGGGATAGAAAGTGAATAAAATGTAATTAATGTAAAAAATAAAAATTTAATTAAAAAAAGAAAAAATTCTCTAAACTAACCAATTAAATTGGGAAAAATAGCTGTAAACTCTAAAGTCAACTGCAGAGTGAAGGAGAGACGGTAAGTTCAGGTGAAGACCTGAGAAATGCAATCTCCAGGTCAATGGAGATGGAGAACCAAGGAGCTCAGTGCACCTGCCCTTAAGGAGAAAATCTAAAAGAACACTGTCTTTAAGAAATTGAAAGGAAAGCATTTCAAGAGAGAGGCATCACTAGTACCAGAGTAGAACCTGATGACTGCCAATGGCATGCAGAGGAACAAGATCCACTCAGGATTACAGTATGGAGGCAAGCATGAGTTGCCAGAGGAGCTTGAGAAGAGGAATGAAATACACAGCTTTTATTGATTGATTAATTGATTGATACAAGGTGTGTGTGTGTGTGTGCATGTGTGTGACTTAGTATTGAACCCAGGGTTCCACAGATTCTCCCAGACTCTATAGACCAGGCAAGCCTTCTAATGGGAATCCTCCACCCTAGGCTCCCGAGAATCTGGCACCATAAGCTTTTGCCCCTTTGCCTAGCTTCTGAAAACTCTGCAAGAGAGCAATTGTGTGGCAATGTCTGGCTGAGAAGAAGTTAGGGCCAGTAGTGGTGGCCTGAGAGAAGAGGGGCAGCGTTTACACCAGAAAGTGCACACGCACAGATATGGGCAGATTGGAAACTTTCCCATCTGATGGATTTAACGGTTTTTTTTTTCCTCTTGAAAATAAAAATCAAGGTAATTTCCTGAGAGAAAGCAGGGTATAGTTAGCCGAATGTTTGAAAACTTAATAGTAAACTAAAAATTTGGAGATAATTGTGTAGAATGTAAAGGTGAGTTAGAGAGTCAACACATGGGATGATGAGGACTCATTTGAGGCTGTTGTTTCCCAAGCTACCATGCAAGCAACGCCCTAGCTAATGAAATACGGCAGTTCTAGGATAAGCAGTACTGGCTTAGAAAAAACAGGTGGGTACTTCATTCCAGCTAAGGGTTCAGGCAGATGTGTTCAATTAAAAATTAAGATGAAGTTTACTTTTGAAGGAGGTGGGTGAAATGATGAACCATGAAATCCAACAGGGTGAGTGGATGAGCCACAAATAGGTTAAACCTGTTTTAAGAAAATGTGATCGCCCTTCTGGTAGTTTGGATTACTGATTTTTTTGCTATAGCTGTTAGGTGTGTTCATGGAGCCAAAATGTCATTCTGATCAGTTCCAGTCCCTGAGAGGTTGCTGGAGTACAGCAGCCATTCACACAGACAGTTAAGTTACCTGGAGAATAAGCAGATAGGAGGTACAGGAACTTCAGAGAAATTCTGAATTCAGAAAATTGTTTTTCTATCAGATAAGAGAAAGAGTAAGGCACATAAATAACAGCTGCTTGGAGAAAGGGCAAGGTTGCCAAAGCTGAATTCCGTCAGCATCGGAGGAGATGATTTAGCAGAGGCATTGATGATAAGCAGAAAGGCAGAGGTGCTTAGCCCGTTCTCAGGGATAGTGAGGTGTGAGCATCAGCCACCCAGGAAAACTTCAGGGGAGTGGTGGGGTGGTTAGATTCTTGCTCCTTAAGTCAAAGTTAATGGGATCTTCACTGGCAACATTGTGGTGTCTCTTTAATTACAATTTGAGGAGTGTCATTTCAGTCTGAGAAGTTAGGCTAAAGGTATACCAGGTTATGATCATGATTATGCAGGAAAAGGTTAAAAAGCAAAGGAAGACTGACAAAGGCTACAGGGCTCACAGTTCAAGACTGACCATGGAAAACAGAGCCATGTCCATATGGGTCTGGGGTCATTGCAATTTAAAGATGGGACTGTGCATAAAATAGCTATGTGCACATTTACTTCTTAAGCTGATGAATATTCATGAACTGGCAGGATTAGGATTATTTCTGTAACACAATATTTAAAAAAGACATTGATACACAGATGTCCATAATGACTGAAATATATGGATCGAAGCCTCAAGATGGCAGCACCAGGAGAACACCGTGTCTGAGAAGCGGGACAACACACTCCATGCAGCGACCAGGAGACTGAACTCTGGGCCCTAAAACAACAGTGATTGATCGTGTTTCCCAGGTGAGGGGAGGCTCCCACGGTGTGGGAATTGGTCGGGTCCACTCTCGGCTGCCCAGCCAGAACCCGGAAGAGAACCCGGCTAACGCGGGTTTTGGGTCTCCTGGCTGGTGCCGCAAGCCTGCTTGTCCCAACCACTTTCCCAGGCTGATTGGTGGGCACAAGGGTGCCTGAGGCTGAGAGTCCCAGTCGCAAAAAAACCCCACGGGGAAGCAAAGTTGCCAGACTGGTCACGGGTCACCCAGTCTTTCCCTGGAAGGTCTCTCGGACCGAAGGTACCCACCGCCATCACAATTGAGCTCCCGCCGTGCACGGATTACAGCTGCGCAGCTGCACGCCCATCTCAAAATCCCTACTCCCTCTTCAGAGGAGGCAGGAGGCGTCCAGCAGAATCTTCCACAGACCACATTGTCTGTACCCCAACCCGAGATCGGGGCTGTGAGAAAACCCAATCCTTTCGGGCACTCCCCCAAAACGCCGCCATAACCCTGCCACAGCTGAGCAGAAGGATAAAGAGGCGCACAGCAGCTCCACAGTGCCGGAACTCCAGTGCTGCTGGCCGCTCCTAGCAAACAAACTACAGCTCGGGATCTGGGACTGTGGTCATTCTACACGTCCTGAGATTATCCTGGGTCCAGTGCAATAAAGTCTAGCAGCAAGTTCTATCACCGGCGCCCCACCCCGCAACCCCTGGCAGAGAAACGCCGGCTCAGGGCTCAGGATCCGACTGAGAAGCCCCAACCACTGCTGGCACTCCCCTGAGAGCACCTCCATAAACTTGCCCTAGCAGAGGGGAAGGTCAGAGGGGAAGGACAGAGAGGCAGCCTGCCAAGGACACAGCACCTCTCTCCAGCTCACCCAGCGGCCCCTAGCAGAGAAACCCAAGCTCTGGATCTGAGGACACTCAACCCTACCCGGTACTCTCTTGGGATCAGCAAACATAGATTCTACCGCTAGGCTGCTTCTGGCAGAGAGATCTGGGCCAGGGATCTGGGAATGAGTACACTCATTCTAAATCTTTCCCATGCCACCCAGGGACCAGTCAACATAACCCCTCCTGGCAGAGGGAAAGGACAAAGAGACAGAACACAGGAAAGGTGGACACCGAGTCCTGCGGCCACAGTGTCACAGAGCTGACTGTTAGCCTACTTGTGCACTTCCGAAGCAGGACCAAAACAGAGAGTAATGAGCAAGGGGAACCCCTGTGCATTCCAACTGGTCCTGCAAGAGAGTGAGTGAGCCTTCTAGGGAGAGATTGCCACAGACCCAGGGCCTCTCCACAGAAGCAACCAGACGAGATCCCTGCTACCCACACCCCTAGTGTGGGCATCATAGGGATTCTTGGGATAGCGACCCCAACATTGAAGCCTCTGCCTTGCAGGTCCACCAGGGTAATCCAGGCAAACAATCCCTGGATCTCAGTCAGAACTGCGTAAAGTGGCTTGCAGGCCACTGCAATAGTCAGAGAATCCGCGCATGCACGCTGCGCCCACTAAAAGCGCACGCGAATAGCGCCAGCGTCACATTACTTACTTAGGCAAAACTGAAAACACAGTGCACACTCCCAAAGCAGTGAACCTCTCTCATCTTCCTGAAAAAACAGTCCAGAAAACAGAAAGAGAGGATCATAGCCCAAATTACAATCTCAAGGAACAACCAGTGAGGATTATAAATAACCAGATGGCTAGAGGTAGATGTAAGAACACTCCCAACAAAAATCAGGACATAATGACCTCACCAGCAACCCCACAAAAAATGAACACTTCAATTCACTAGATATACAAGAAAGCGACCTCAAAACTATGTTTCTCCAGCTATTAGAGGCCCATAAAGATGAAATGAACAAAGCCCTCAGAGAAATAACCAAAGAAATCAAGAGTAACCAAGAGGAACCAAATCATGCTCTCAAAGAAATGACCACGAAAATTGAGGCAAACAGAGAAGAAATGCACAAAGCTCTCAAAGAAATGTCCACACAAATGAAGGCAAATAAAGAAGAAATAAACAAAGCTCTCATAGAAATACAGGCAATTATACCCAAAGAAGTAGAGGCACAATTAGTGATACATAGAGAGGAAACGGACAAAAAAATAGAAGCTATCATTGAAAAGCAGGAGTCCACATTCAAACAGATGAAGGAAATGGTGTAAGACATGAAAACAGAATTAGAATCAATAAAGAAAACACAAATAGAGAAAAACCAGGAGCTGGAGAACTTAGAGAAAAGATCAGGAACTACAAAGGTAAGCATCACCAACAGAATACAAGAAATGGAAGAAAGAATCTCAGGAGCCGAAGATACACTTGCGGAAATTGACACGTCTCTCAAAGAAAAAATAAAATCAGAAAAGTTCCAAACATAAAACATCCAAGAAATCAAGGACACCATGAAAAGACAAAACCTAAGAATAATAGGAGTAGAAGAAAAAGAAGACATCAGGCTCAAAGGTCCGGAAAATATTTTCAAGAACATTATAGAAGAAAACTTTCCCAACTTAAAGAAGGAAATGGCCATAAACATACAAGAGGCTTACAGAACACCAAGTAGACTAGACCAGAAAAGAAATTCTTCACGTCACATAGTCAAAACACTGAACCTACAAAACAAAGAAAAAAATTCTAAAAGCAGCAAGGGAAAAAGGCCAAGTAACATATGAAGGTAGACCTATCAGAATCACACCAGATTTCTCAACAGAAACTATGAAAGCCAGAAGGGCCTGGACAGAAATCATACAGTCCTTAAGGGACCACAGATTCCAACCCAGACTACTATACCCAGCAAAACTTTCAATCAACATAGACGGAGAATTCAAGATATTCCAAGACAAAACCAAATTTCAACAATATCTACATAGTAACCCAGCTCTACAGAAGTTACTAGAAGGGAAACTCCAAACCAAAGAAAACAACTACATCTAAGGAAACAGAGGAAATAGATAACTACACAACAAAAAAACCAAAAGAAGACAAGCAATGAAACTCAGTGACACCACCAACACCACATCTAAAGTAAGTAACAATTGTTGGTCACTAGTTTCTATCAACATCAACGGACTCAACTACCCAATTAAAAGACACAGATTAACAGAATGGTTGCGGAAACAGGATCCATCATTCTGTTGCATCCAAGAAACACACCTATGCAACAAAGATAAACACTACCTCAGAGTAAAGGGCTGGAAAAATGTCTTTCAAGCAAATGGTTCCAGAAAACAAGCGGGAGTAGCCATCCTAATATCTAATAAAATAGACTTTCATCCGAAATTAATAAAAAAAGATAAGGAGGGCCACTATATTCTCATCAAAGGAAAAATCCACCAAGAGGACATCACAATTTTGAATATCTATGCCCCAAATACAAGAGCACCTACATTCGTAAATGAAACAATATTAAAGCTTAAATCACACATTGATCCTAAAACCCTAATAGTGGGAGACTTCAACACTCCACTCTTACCAAGGGACAGATCAATTAGACAGAAAACAAATAGGGGAATAAAAACACTTACAGAGACCCTAAATCAAATGGACCTAATAGACGTCTACAGATCTTTTCATCCAAACTCAAAAGAGTATACCTTCTTTTCAGCACCACATGGAACCTTCTCCAAAATAGACCATATAGTTGGTCATAAAGCAAGCCTCAACAGATACAAAAAGATTGAAATAATCCCTTGTATTCTATCAGACCACCATGGACTTAAGCTGGACCTCAACAACAACAGAAATAACAAACAGCCTACACTAGCACATGGAAACTGAACAACTTGTTACACAACGACAGCTGGGTTAAGAAAGAAATAAAGAAAGAAATTAAAGACTTCCTAGAATTCAATGAAAATGAAGGCACAACATACCCAAATTTATGGGACACATTGAAAGCAGTGCTCAGGGGAAAATTTATAGCACTAAGTGCCTGCAAGAAGAAATTAGTAACATCACATACAAACAAGTTAATGGCCCAACTGAAAACCCTAGGAAAAAAAAGAAGCAGATACACCCAAGAGGAGCAGAAGGCTGGAAATAATCAAACTAGGGCCTGAAATCAATCGATTAGAAACAAATAAAACTATTCAAAGAATCAATGAAACAAAAAGCTGGTTCTTTGAGAAAATCAACAAGATAGACAAACCCTTAGCCAAACTAACTAAAAAGCAGAGAGAATCTATCCAAATCAACAAAATCAGAGATGAAAAGGGTGACATAACTACAGACACAGAGGAAATTCAAACAATCATTAAAAGCCTATATGCCACAAAATTTGAAAACCTAAATGAAATGGACAATTTCCTTGATAGATTCCATCTTCCAACATTAAGTCAAGATCAGGTAAAAAGACTGAACAGCCCTATATCCCCCAAGGAAATTGAAGCAGTCATTCACAGTCTCCCATCCAAAAAAAGCCCTGGGCCAGATGGTTTCAGCACGGAATTCTACCAGACCTTCAAAGAAGTGCTCACACCAATTCTCCTCAAACTATTCCACAAAATAGAAAAAGAAGGTACATTACCAAACTCTTTCTATGAAGCAACAGTCACTCTGATACCTAAACCACACAAAGACCCAACAAAAAAGAGAACTTCAGACCTATCTCTTTTATGAACCTTGACGCAAAAATACTCAATAAAATACTTGCAAACCAAATCCAAGAACACATCAAAGATATCATCCACCACGACCAAGTAGGCTTCATCCCAGGCATGCAAGGGTGGTTCAACATATGGAAATCCATCAATGTAATCCACCACATAAACAAACTGAAGGAGAAAAACCACATGATCATCTCCTTAGATGCTGAAAAAGCATTTGACAAAGTCCAACACCCATTCATGTTTAAAGTCTTGGAGAGATCAGGAATACAAGGCACATATCTAAACATAGTAAAGGCAATATACAGCAAGCCTATAGCCAACATCAAACTCAATGGACAGAAACTTAAATCAATCCCACTGAAATCATGGACGAGACAAGGCTGCCCACTCTCTCCATACCTCTTCAACATAGTACTTGAAGTCCTAGCCAGAGCAATAAGACAACTAAAAGAGATCAAGGGGATACAAATCAGAAAGGAAGAGGTCAAAGTGTCACTATTTGCAGATGATATGATAGTATATATGAGCGACCCCAAAGATTCAACCAGAGAACTCCTCCAGTTGATAAACACCTTCAGCAAAGTGGCAGGATACAAAATCAACTCAAAAAAATCAGAAGCCCTCCTGTATACCAAAGACAAAAGGGCCGAGAAAGAAATTAGGGAAACAACACCCTTCACAATAGCCACTAATAACATAAAGTACCTTGGGGTGACTCTAACCAAGCAAGTGAAAGACCTGTTTGAGAAAAACTTCAAGTCTCTGAAGAAAGAAATTGAAGAAGATCTCAGAAGATGGAAAGATCTCCCATGCTCATGGATTGGTAGGATTAACATTGTGAAAATGGCCATCCTGCCAAAAGCAATCTACAGATTCAATGCAATTCCCATCAAAATACCAACTCAATTCTTTACAGACCTTGAAAAAAAGATTCTCAGCTTCATATGGAGAAACAAAAAACCCAGAATCTCCAAAACAATCCTGTACAACAACAGATCATCTGGATGTATCTCCATCCCCGATCTCAAGTTGTACTACAGAGCAATAGTAATGAAAACTGCATGGTATTGGCATAAAAACAGAAAGGAGGATCAATGGAACTGCATAGAAGATCCAGAAATAAACCCACACACCTATGAATACTCGATTTTTAACAAAGAAGCCAAAGCCATTCAATGGAAAAAAGACAGCATCTTCAACAAATGGTGCTGGTCCAACTGGATGTCCACATGCAGAAAAATGAAAATAAATCTATATTCATCACCCTGCACAATACTAAAGTCCAAGTGGATCAAAGACCTCAACATAAAACCAGATACTCTAAATCTGTTAGAAGAAAAAGTGGGGAACAGCCTAGAACTCATTGGCACAGGAGACAACTTCCTGAACAGAACACCAACAGCACAGGCTCTAAGAGCAACAATCAATAAATGGGACCTCATGAAATTGAAAAGCTTCTGTAAAGCAAAGGACACCGTCATCAAAACAAAACGACTGCCTACAGATTGGGAAAGAATCTTCACTAACCCTTTATGTGACAGAGGACTAATATCGAGTATATACAAAGAACTAAAGAAGCTGAAAAGCAGCAAACCAAGTAATCCAATTAAAAAGTGGGGAACAGAGCTAAACAAAGAATTCTCGACAGAGGAATATCGAATGGCAGAGAAACACTTAAAGAAATGCTCTTCCTCATTAGCCATCAGGGAAATGCAAATCAAAACGACCCTGAGATATCACCTTACACCCATCAGAATGGCCAAGATGAAAAACTCAAGGGACAACACATGCTGGAGAGGTTGTGGAGAAAGGGGAACCCTCCTCCACTGCTGGTGGGAATGTAAACTGATACAACCACTCTGGAAATCTATCTGGCACTCTCTAAGACAATTAGGAATAGTGCTTCTTCAAGACCCAGCTATACCACTGCTAGGTATATACCAAAGTTTGCTCAAGTACACAAAAGGGATATTTGCTCAACCATGTTTATAGCAGCTTTATTTGTAATAGCCAGAACCTGGAAACAACCCAGATGTCCATCAACGGAGGAATGGGTACAGAAATTGTGGTATTTTTACACAATGGAATACTACTCAGCAATCAAAAAGGAGGAAATCATGAAATTTGCAGGCAAATGGTGGGATCTAGAAAAGATCATCCTGAGTGAAATATCCCAGAAGGAGAAAGACAAACACGGTATATACTCACTTATATAGACCTATAAGATGTGATGAACATAATGAAATCTGTACACCTAAAAAAAGACAACCAAGAGAGCGGACATGGGGTAAGATGATCAATCCTCGTTTAGAAAGACAGATGGATGTGCATTGAACGTATGACAGGAGTCTACTGAAGTCATCTGAAAAACTCTAACTAGCAGTGTTTTCAAAGCAAAGACTCATGACCAAACCTTTGGCAGAGTACAGGGAATCATAAGAAAGAAGGGGAGTTAGTCTGATGAGGAAAGGATAGGAACTCCACAAGGACCAAATACATCTGGGCACAGGGTCTTTTCTGAGACTGACATTCAACCAAGGACCATGTATGGATATAACCTAGAACCTCTGCTCAGATATAGCCTGTGGTAGCTCAGTAACCAATTGGTTTCCCATAGTGAGGGGAACAAGGACTATTTCTAACAGGAACTCAATGACTGGCTCTTTGGCCTCCCCACCCCCCAAGGGTGGAGCAGTCCTGTTAGGCCACAGAGGAGAGCTTTGCAGCCAATCCTGAAGATACCTGATAAAACAGGATCAGATGAATGGGGAGGAGGTCCCCCCTATCAGTGGACTTGGCAAGGGGCATGGTGGAGATGAGGGAGGGAGGGAGGGACTGGGAGGGAATGTGGGATCGGGACACGGCTGGGATACAGAGTTAATAAAATGTAACTGATAAGAAAAAAATAAAATTCAATATATATATATATATATATATATGGATCAAGATAACAAATTATTTAGTAGCAAATAAAATCCTATTCTCTACTCTTCTAAAGCTATAGTGATATTCCCATGCCCACCAGAATTATTTAAAAATGGCAGAGGAGAGCGTAGGACACATTATACATCAGACTTAAATGAATCAAGTTAATGACATTCATTGTAGAGTTCAAGTTTATAAGCTGATTGCCATATTTTCTTCCACGTTTTCCTCATTCCAGTGCTTGGTCATCCTGTCTGTAGCATCGATTTAGCATTGTTCCTCTTAGTAGGGGAATGATAGACCATGTAATGAGTCCTATGGTTTTCTAAAAAAATCATATCCAGAAAAATTACTATTTAGGCTGTACTCAGTCATTTCTTTTTTAAAAATTTATTGCAAATAGATTTTTCTTTTTTTCAATTAATTAATTTTTAAACAAATACAGTTTATTCACTTTGTATCCCAGCTGTATACTCAAATAGGTTTTTTCATACAATATATTCTGATTATAATTTCCCGTTTCATCTCCCAACTCTTTCCAGTTCTTCCTCCATTCCCCTCCAGTAAAGATCCACTTTCTTTTTTTCTTTCCTTAGAAAACAAATAGGCTTCTAAATAATAAAATAATAATAATAATAATAATAAAATAAAGTAAAATAAAATAAAGCAAGATTTAAAAAGACACAGGAAGACAAAACAAACAGAAAAAAAGACCCAAAGAAAAAGCTCAAGAAACATACAGATGCAAAGATACACATGTCACATACTCAGGAGTCCCACAAATGCACCAAACAAGAAGCTGTAATAAACATTAAAGACCAGTAAGACTGGAAATATGTGCCCTGGCACAACATTATGAACAGAGAACCTCCAAAGATGCCACTGAGTCTGTTTTGGCATTCTACTTCTGGGCATGAGGCCTACTTTTAAGAATAGTTTGTTACCCCAGTGAAATTCCCTTGGGAGATACTAAGTTTTCATTTGCAAGTAGTTATGAGCTGGAGACAGCTTCTGGGCTAAGGATGGGGGCATGTGTGGATTTCTTTCACTCTAGGACACTATGTGGTGCAGATCTGTATAGGCCCTGTGCTTGCCTCCACAGTTTCTGTGAGTTCATAGTGCATTGGTCATACTTAGATATCGACTAGCTCATCAAATATTTCTCCACAAAACCAGTGTCCAGGAAGCATGCTTTAGATAAAACAATGAATTCTGAAAAATTATATCTTTCCTAAGTTGGATGGCTCCTGATGGTGTGTGTCAGGCTCTACTCCAGTTATAAATACTAATACAGTTTATTTTGGCTCATGGTATCAAGGGATCCAGGGAAAGACTGCTTGAATCCATTGTTTGGGCCTGAGCCAAGCAGAATAATCCAGCAATTGAGGTGCATATAGAGGAAGCTTAATGGAGAACAGCCAGAACGTCAGTCTTTAAGTTAGGAAGAGGTCAAGAATAAGAAGCAAACTCCCCAAACACACCTCCACTTTCACCTAGTTCCTCAAGCCAAGTTCTCATCAAAGTTGTCAGAACCTCCCCAAATAGTACTAATTGGGGATCCAGTCTTTAACAAATGAGTCTCTGGGGGCATTTCCTATTCAAACTGCAACAGTGGAACCCCCAGTAAAATATATTGTTGTATGCATTATCTTTGTGAATTGTACAGCACAAGAATTAAAATCAGAGAAATATTTTATGAACGAAGTTCTTTCTTTGGTTCTTAGAAGTACTGAATTCGGTTCACTGGTTGGTTGACTCTACATATGCATGTGAACAAAATAAGGTGCACATTCAGGCATCAGTGTTCCTTTCTATTGATAAAAGATAACTACATACAAATTATACTTGATATTAAAGACGACAAATGGTGTTTCCAGTGTCTCTGTTTCGATATATCTTTATATCTTTCTGAGTAATTTTATTTGTGATATGTGTACTTTAAATAATTCACTTAAAAATGGCTGTGCTCATAATAGAATCCAAGTGTTGAGTTCTGGCGTTGTCCTGCCCCAAGTTACTCCATGTTGTGTACAATGGTGTTTTCTTTTTTTCCAGCCTGTATTTTGCTTCAATAGACTACATCCGAGGACGAACACAGGAGCAGGATGACTGTGCATCTTAGTGGGCACCTGGCATTGGCCGTAAGTCATGGACAGTCAAGCATGTTTCATCTGAGAGTAGCCAGGGTACCGCCCTGCAAACTGAATGCAGTAAACTGAGGCAATATGAACACTTGGAAATATTAAATTATTTCAAGGAAACACATCCTGGAAGCTTATCGAACACACGAGACAAGAGAAGTGTTTAGCACTTTCACCTGGGCCCATAAAGAGGCCAGTCCCACACACTGCAGTGGCAGAACCCCGCAGATTTGCCCTCTGGCCTCCTGCTGTGTGCATCCTGGGACCCACAGGCGGAGAACTCCTGACTGACTGTTCTTCAGCTCCTCTCAGTTCTCCCTGTTGGTTGTCTTACCTGAGTTACATCTGCTCACCAAGGTTGCTTCTCTGCAGCTCAACTCAGTGCTGAGGCTCAGCTGGTTCTGACCTGTAACCCCTGCGGTGCAGTGGACTCCTGACTCTGCAGCAGCATCCCGGCCCTACGGTTCTGTCTCCAGTGTACTGCCAGCCCAGTGAATGATCTGACCCTGCAGAGGGTCTCTCCACAACTCCCCAGGCTCTCTAGTTTCTGCTTCTGAGTACTCTTGGAAATTCTCTGAACTCTCTTTAACCATTTACAACCCTTCTTCACCCTCCCACACACACTCAAAGAAAGAGAGAGAGAGTTAATGTGTGCTGTTTAGTATGTGATCTAAAAGTTAATATCAGTACTTAGGATTTGAGTAAAAAATATTTTGTTTGCCTCGGTTGGCTATCAGTGAAATTGGTACTACTTAACAGAATGCTGCCAATGAAATGTACACTTTACCATGATAACTTATAAAATCTATATACAATTATATACAATATTTGTGATAGGTTACAGATTTATGTATGTACATGTATATATACATATATAGTCAGAAGACAAAGAAGATATATGATCTATCTTATGGTGCTGAGGTAGTGTGTGTGTGTGTGTGTGTGTATAGCTATGGCGTGGTTATTCTATTACCATTTGGATTAGGGATTACCTTGGACTGAGAGCTGTAGCAACTAACTGAACTAAGAACATTGAGAGTTACCTATGCAATCACAGGGAGCTGTTGGCCCTCACTGTTGGAAGGGAGGTAGGTCACAGTTCTGTAACTGAGGATCACGGGTGTAAGTCTTCCCTGTGGTATTCCAGTAGCAAGTGATCCCAGGCAATGCTAGAGCATGCATGAAGAGGAAAGTTAAGTGAACCTGACATTCTATAACACATCCTTTCTGAGGTCCTCATCCATAACAAGACTCGGTGGGGAGGCAGCCATTCTGGTGTCGTTCATGCTCTGTCAGTTACCCCTCACCACGTTCTTGAAAGGCTTGCCACAGTGGGCTTTGGTAGAATGATTACTTCAGTTTAAGTTTGGTATCTTAACTGGATCAGTAGATGGCAGCTCACGTCTCCCCAGGGAGAAGGAGCACAGCGTGCACACTGAACTTTGGACTCTGCCTGCTGTGAGCACACGGTCCTCCACTGAGCCCCTGCCTTCCTTTCCTTTACTGCTATTGAATTGCCACTGAGAGAAATAATCTCTGGTCATCATCCCAGAAGCAGTTCATGAAAATCTGGCATGTGTGTTCCATCATGAGCATGCTACATCAGAAACAAAAACACGTGTGCCTTTGAATGATGTCAGAATTTATTGAATAACATCAATTTACAAGGTAAGGCACTTTCATTAGTAGCACTTTGTCCGATATTTCTACTTCTCCTGGTAATACTTTTCAAGTCAAACATAAGTTCTTCTATCTTAATATTTTCATTACTACCTATTTTAAGATAATATGTGATACACCACTCAATAAATAAATATCTCTTCACCACTTGTATGAATGTGTGTGTGTGTGTGTGTGTGTGTGTGTGTGTGTGTGTATGTAAGTTGTAAAGTAACTACAAGTAGTTAAGGATGCAAGCATTATCAGAGAGCCCTGTGAAGTCAAAGCCAGGTAACAAGTAAGGATGTGAGGGTCCCTGTGTTGTTAAGATTAGCTGCAGAATTGAATCCAGAGGCAGAAGCTAAAGGACACGACCAAGACTAGCAAAGGAATGGGAAGACAGATGGACAGCAGGCCCAGAATAACAAACAGGAGGGTAAGCAGGTGGTAGTTGAGCAGGCCACATCAAGACTGGACAATGAGCTGAGCTGAGGTCCCCAAGGACAGGTGAGACTTTCCTGACAATTTATGGAGCCTTGATGCACATATGTTTGGTGGACAGAAACTGTCACCCTCTTTGTCCTAAGTGTTCCTCTTTGTGGGTTCAACTAAGGGAATTACACCCTTTGCTCACTTTGGTGTACCTAATAAGTTCATGAGACAGGATTTCCCAATATGCTCTTAAGATACGGAGACAGTTTACAGTCTTGGTTTCCCCTGATAAATCCGTAGGGTACCGTTTCCACTGCCAGGAACAACTAATTTATCAGTCTGTACTGCATGGTGGTCCACGACAGGGCATGCCATTCACACCCCTCAGAAGTCATCCTTCTTCTCAAAGGAGAGCAAAAACCTGCTAATAAGGTGTTGTCTCTTGGGCAAGGCACAGCTGAAAATCAGCACTTTACACAGTATGCAGGAATAAGAGGGAGAACGTGGCCTGATTTCAAACACATCTTACAGTATTTCAAGTAAGAGTCTTGATTTTCCTGGTGACTATAAATGTTGACAATCAAAAGGTCCTGTTTTAGTAGTCACCATCTCATGTGATGAGATCCATTTTGTTTCCTATTAGATAAAGAAATTAAGAAAATTAACAGCATAAATGACATTTATTGATTCTGTTTTTGTTCCTCAAAAATAATATGTAATGTGAACAATCTTTAATTTTTTTTTTAGAAAAAAAATGGAGTCTATTTGAAATAAAATTAGAACCTATTTCAGAGCACATGTTGTATAATAGAATATAAATATCATTTTATATTTTTAAAAGTTGATTTATTCACCTAAATTATCAATGTTTATATTTTATTTATTTATTATAAATATAGGGTAATCTGAAGAATTAATATTTATTTCTTGGAGGGTATATAATTGAGAGTAATTTGTTTTGAAAATAAAAGGTTTTAGAAATCAGAAAAACTGGTTTATTTTGTTCATTCTTCTGGTAAGTCTGTATTTAAGGTGCTTTAGGGTCAGAGTTTAATTTTTCAAGTGACTCGCTTTGATCATGACACTTGGAACAAGTTTTATTCTGCCAATATCCTCACTTGAAAAGCAGAAAAATAGTATTGACCTTATGGAGAGCTCAGCCCAGAAAGTCAATGAGAGCAGGAGCCCTCTACAACTGTGGTGGCAAGGAAAGACTTAGATCTAATGTGTTTAAGATCAGAACATCAGGGTCATGATCCGGATGGTGTGTTCATGCCCAGCAACCATGAGAGATAATGGAAGATGCCTTACAACAGGATAGGAACAGGGCTCTTCCATCCACTGTAGAGGAGCTGTGACCCGTGCAAACACAGAAAGATAAAGAGCATGAGCAATGATAGGAAATTAGAGTAAGCATTGACTGTACCTTTTATTTAGAGTAATTAAGTTATGCCCCTGTGATTCATTCTGACTCCCCCTTTCATTACAGAAGGAGAAAATAGAAGTTTAATTTGGAATCATTTGTTACTCTTCAAGGCAATAGAATCAATTTATATCATATTACTAATGATCAGTTAATTTTCTCATTTATTCAAAAAGAACAAAACAATGAATATATGATGAAATCTTTGTTGGCTAAAATGGTAACAATTTAGTAAAGATTCCCTGTCCCATCATTATAGCAACAGCATTTTTTTTTAAAGAAAAGTTAAAAGCAGTGACATAAGCTTAGAAAGAATAATCCCATTTATGCAAATCATGAGTAAAATCTAAAATTAGAAGTTATTCAATAAAATAACCCTAAGTAAAATTTCCTACGTCTCCCCTCCTTTTCCTGGCCTAGAAGACCACATCAGATGACCAGGGCCATTGCCCTCATTGTCCAGGCTTGTAAGAGTTGCATCAGACAACTTATCTTCTGGTGCACTGTGTTGTAAGAATAGTTAGTACAGGCTGTGTTCATGATGCTTTATAAGATAGGGTCATGTCTTCCCCGTTAGAATGTTTAGAGGCTGCAAGTGTTTCCCTTGATAACCTGTTCAAGAAATAACTTGAAAGAAAACCAAAGAGCAGATACACGGGAATAAAAGCGGCTGGTAGCACAGCCTCTGGGATGCCCTCTTGTGCCCATGAACTAACAGGTCATATTTGTAAAGATGCACCCAGGCTTAAGTCAGTAAAACAGCATTCCCCACGGCATGCTCTAGTGATCATCAGCTCTGAAAGGGATTTAATGGGCTTCTGTTAGGAGGACTAATAAACAAAATGCTTATAAAAATTATCAGCCTGCAAATATTCTTTGATATTGCAAAGAAAGATGCAGAAAATACTGCAGAAAAGATACTTGCTTGACTGACTAATGAATGGGATTCTGTGGCTGAAGAACACAACATGCAACAGCACTCACTTGAAGTGCTATTTAAAAATATTTTTACACTATGTTCTTCATTGTCATACCCCATAATAATAACAAATTAAGCCGGACCCCCTGCTTCTCTGACATTGTGCACATGGAGGTAATTAATTTCCATGGTGATTTTGCTATGTATTTTGATAATTACTATGTCACAGTCACAACACAGCTCTTGGTGAACCTGGCTTTTCTGGAGGGTTGCACAGCAGGGAGAAGGAAGGATGATGGCTGAGACTGCCTTACAGGGCTCCTTAACATGGCAGACAAATGGGAACCCAGAATCATCCTGGCTATGAAACAGGCTAGACCAACAAACATAGTGTCATTCATGCTTTCTCTCATATTTGCGACCTAGTAGGAAAAGAAGGACAGGAATCTAAAACGGAAAGTACCAGGGATATGGAAAGAGAAAAAGCTGGGGGTGAGGGATGATAAGAGAGTATTTTGGTAAATATGATTCAAGTATATTGTGTGAATGCATCAAAATGCCATAGTTGAGCACATTACCTCTACAATTAATACACAATAATTAAAATGAGATGCCCATTTTTAACTCAGCCCCTTTTCTAGGTCTTTTTAGTCTTTGAAGTCAGGTCTAATAATCTACATTTCAAATCAAAAGCCTGATGGTTAAAATACAAGAGGGTCCATTCTGAATAAATTCTTTCACAGAGCGCTCTTTGAGTATAATAGTAATCCTTTTCATCAGAGTGTGACTCCTTGCAGGGGACCTTCAAGATCCTTCCCACCGATGTATTCCACTATAGGAGGAGGAGTGGGGAGGGTCATTGGGCCCCACCTGCGATTCCGTGCTTTTACGTGCACCTTCCTGTCTGCTGTATATACTTCTTTCTCACCTTTGATTTGGGAGGTGGTGGAGAGCAAGGGCAGCACAAGGTTAACTTAACTGGGGACCCCATCCGCGTAACTATGGGGAAGTCACCCTCTAGGGAGGGGTGAGACTTTCTAGTGGCGGCAGCTGCTTTGGGGTCTCTCCCGTGAGTAACTTCTCATCCGTGCGCTATAAATACGCCCAACAAAACTCATTGGCTCCTCAAGATGGACTTCGTAGAGTTCTACTTCCTTTGTCGTCTGTGTCTGGTGAGGAGTTAGACATTTGTTCATATCTGCAAGAGGAAAAGTTCCAGCCACAAATGTCAACCAAGGGTAACCCAGTTCCATAAAATACAAATTTAGAAGGCTAGCCTGTCCTAAAAGCCCGGTGCTTAATAGGGTCTCTCTCTCTGATTCTGATAGAGACCAGATTAAAAGCAAGTAAAGGTAGGTTTATTAGGCACTGCTCTCTAGTGGGTTTATCAGTCCCAAAGAAGGGGGCCGAGGAAGTCACAGTACTGTGCTAGGGCGGGGGATTTTTATAGATTGTAGGTGAAGGGTGATGATGGGTCAGCCAGGAGCTGGGGCTGTGCCCAAGGGTGGTCAAGAGCTGAGCACTTTGGCGGGCGTTTGGGTGGCTGGCAGCATCAGGGGTGGAGGTTGCCACAACTGCCCAGAATTTGGAACTGGGCTCTTGGAACCATTCCTTTGTTGGGAGTTTTTCAGTGGGGGAGGGGTTGGGGGAAGGAGGGCAGATGGGGTTTTCCACTTCGGACAGGGTTGAGCAGCAGGCTCCAGCCAACATAGGGTAAACTTGTGGTCTACAGACAGCCCTTTCAGGGCCTCTCAGGCAGCCCGGAGACGCCCTCCCTAGGACACCTGTCTAATGCCCTGTTATGCAGACCTAATTCTTTTTCACTCTTGCTCTCTACCGGATCTTGGGCTGATCAACTCATTCTTTTCTTCTGTGCCGTGTGCCCTCTTTTTAGTTTTTCTTTGTATGTGCACATGCTTCCTGAAAGGCACCAACCCATCTCCTCAGCACAGTCCTCCAGAAGTCCTTAGACTGTTTCGAATCACTTACTTGAGTCAAACCCGGCCATACTTTGCTAGAAAATTCTAGCATCTCTCTCTCTCTCTCTTTTCTAGTATAAGAATCTTTAGCTTAAAACCCAACATTTCTGAATGTGTACCAACTGCGGAATTTTTTTTGTACCATTAATTAGTTCACCATACTTCACATTTAAAATCTGATCAATATTCAGATATAAAGATGTGTTTATGGGTACCCCATCTCCCCGTTTGTCATGTTCTTGGTTAAGAAATCCAAACACTGCCTTTGGCTTTTCATTTCTATGCCCATCAGCTTCCTGTTTGGCCAAGAAAATATAAGGATTGAGAAATATGCAGAAATTGTGAATGTTGTTTGCATTTCACTGAGATATTTTTTTTAGCTGAAGGGGATCAAATCAATAAAATATGATGAAACCATATGCTCATTATTTCAAAGGAGAACAGCTGCTGCAGGGGATATTGGGAGATTTATTAATTCCACCAGTACCTCTCGGTAAAAGTGGATATCTCCACACCTGATTTCCGAAATAAAATGCAAGTCAGGAAGAAAAGTTCACTTGTAGAATTTTCACCAACAATCTGCTTTTCCTAATTTCATAATTTATTTTACTGCAGAGAAATTGTGCCATTTAAAGTTTCCAGGAAAGTGAAGTATATATAGCATGGCCACAGTTTGGCAATACTGAGGAAGTAGGCATGGCAAACGAATGCTGCTTACTATGGGTTATGCGTGCATTTCACTGACTAGGCCATCTTGGTACAAGAGTTATGTATTTCCTCTTCCTTTTCTTCTCCTTCTCCTCCCCCCCTTCTTCTTCTTCTTCTGCACATATGTAAACTCTGTCAATATATGTGCTTTGAATATGTGCAGTGCTGGTGCCAGTCAGTTAGACTCCCTGCAATATAGATGTTATAGATGTGGTAAGCCACCAAGTGTATGCCGGGAATTGAACCCAAGTCCCCTGGAAAAGCAGCCAATTCTCTTATCTGCTAAGCCATTGCTCCTGCCCCATGTTCCATCTATTTGATACCCCCACTTTCTGAGGAGCAAGAAGACTTCCATGTTTTTGGGATGATATCAAATCAAGGATCACAGTATCAAGAGCACAGATGAACCAAGTAAGGTGTACTTAATGTTTAATGTTTAAGGTACACTTAATGGTTTAACTAATCAGCTGTAAATTTACATATACATAAATTTACTTATACATATCCACCAGCAATTAAAGTACTGAAACGTTCTTGCTAGGATTAACATCAATTGTATTTAAAATAATTGCCGAAAGAGGACATTTAATATAATGATGTTCTTTGTTCCTTAAAGCAAAACAAAATGGGAAAAAAACACAAATAAATAGAAAGATGCTCAAATTAAGAGAAAACTTCAGAATTTGTATGGAACATAGCACTAGTGTAGCATGAGCTGCTAAAAATCAGATGGAGAAGTTTCTTAGACAATTCAATTTTTTTATTGAAATTAAATTGACAAACATTAAACTATAGATATTTGAAGAATATTTTGATGACTTTGAGCATCCAAGAGAGCAAACACATTTATCAAGCCTGAGATGCCCACTCAGTCCATGGATTCCCTTTTCTTCTACCACTGCTCTGCCTCTTGGGGCCTTAGGACATACTCCCCTAGACTCCTATCATAAACTAATTCCTAAAGCAGGGCTTCTTTTGTTTGAACTACCTCCCTTCCCTTTTTTATTAGTGTATTGCTATGTTTCAATAGTGACAGCAGCTTGTCCTTTTATGGGTGAACACTCTTGTTTATTATCTGGTCAGACCTTTTGTACAGTCACATGTTGGGTATTTTTGTTATTTAAATTTTCTAGAACAGACTGAATGGAAGCTCTTCTCTCTTCTTTTCTTACTGGCAAATTTGAAGTAATTGTTTTCCCTTGAATGGTATTTATTTATAGTTAGACCATACCACCTTCTCCTTGGCTGTGTTATGTAAAGTTTCATAACTTTTATGTAAAGTTTCCTAATAATCAATGATTTTCAACATCTTTCCCTGAGCTTTTTTGCCAAGCATGTCTTCTCTTCTGTATACTTCTTAAATATTTTGGCCATTGTTATTTAATTGGTTTATTACTGAGTATTAAAGTCTTGCTTATAAGTTCACTAGACACATTTGCTCTAGGATGTTTTCATAACCCCCAACTGGAAGCTTAAATATAATTTTTGGTACAGTATTTTTAATAAAAATGTGAAATTTGGTGAAGGCTACTGATGTTTTAAAGTGGTTTTGCTGTTGATGTGTAATTTAAGATGTGTTTGCCATTTCAAAGTCTTCTTAATTTTCCCCTATTCTATACAAGAAGTTTCAGGAGTTTGTGTAGTGAGAAATTTTGAATTTTAGCTTATTTAAAATCACAGAAACATAATGTTTTAGTTTAAATCCCACGTGAAGAGATATGGGGTGCTTTGCAGAAGCTGACTATGATTTGCCTCATGCTCTGGCAGGAATGTGATTTTGCCAGCTGTAGATAGTTTCTGTGATTGTGTGACATTTGGAATTCTGGGCATTTTTCAATGGGTATATAAATGCTGGAACCCTGAGAGGTATGCTGTTTTGTTGGTTGGTTGTTGGTTAGGGTTTGGTAAGTAGTCATGAGCAAAGAAATAACAAGAGTAAACTAGGTATCCTGACAGTGAAGATCAAACTTGCCCCAAGGAGCTCAATGCCTAATCAGCAGGAAGAAGTCTAATGATGATGTCATCCCCTTTCTGACCCCTGACTTTATTCAGGAATCTCTTTCCTTTCCTCTCATTTCTAGTGTTAGGGGTTGAAAGTGAAGAAGAAAGGGGGTGGAGAAGGGTGGAAGAAAGAAGAACTCACAAAGTAGCTAAGGCTGGATACAAGCTTGAGTTTGTCTATTATTCATAATGAAGTCCCTTTTTTTCAAATATAGTACAGTCAGATAGATATTCATTTAGTTTTTGCATATGAATACTGATATGTAGGTTAGTGTAACATTTGTCAAATTAAGGTGATCATATTTTTATGGTTCTATTTGCAGATCTAGTTCTATTTATCTATGAGTCTCCCTTTACATCACAATGCTGGTGTTATGTCAACAATAACACTTAAAATCAGGTTAAATGCCCGCCTTTAATATCTTCAAAGTTGGATTGGGTCCTCCAGAGTCTTTGTATTTTGTATTTTACATGTATTCAAGAATTAGCCTTTCAATTCTTCTACAAGTGCTGAGTTTTGATAAAGATCATACATGTTTTACAGCTAAATTTGTGAAATACTTTTGAGAATACGAAGCAAAGCCATAAACTGAAAACATGCTCAAATGCCCATCAGCTTGAGTGTGCAGACAACTGTGGCATATTCTCAAAAAGAAATATTCAGTTATTTAAAAAGAAAGGGGAACCTTTCTCCACTGCTGGTGGGAATGTAAACTGGTACAACCACTCTGGAAATCAATCTGGCGCTTTCTCAGACAACTAGGAATAGCGCTTCCTCAAGATCCAGCCATACCACTCCTAGGTATATATCCAAAAGAGACTCAAGTACACAAAAAGGACATTTGCTCAAACATGTTTATAGCAGCTTTATTTGTAATAGCCAGAAGCTGGAAACAACCCAGATGCCCCTCAACTGAAGAATGGATGCAGAAACTGTGGTACATCTATACAATGGAGTATTACTCAGCAATGAAAAATAAGGAAATCATGAAATTTGCAGGTAAATGGTGGGACCTGGAAAGGATCATCCTGAGTGAGTTGTCCCAGAAGCAAAAAGACACACATGGTATATACTCACTCATATAAACATACAATATAGAATAAACCCACTAAAAGCTGTACATCTAAACAAACTAAGCAAAAGAGAGGACCCTAACTAAAATGTTCAATCCCCATCCTGAAAGGCAAAGAGGATGTACATCAGAAGAAAACGAAAATAGGAAACAACCTCGGAACCCGCTACAGAGGGCCTCTGAAAGCCAGAAGAAAACAGGAACCCACCTTGAAACCTGCCACAGAGGGCCTCTGAAAGCTTCTACAGTATAGACTGTCAAAGCAGATGCTGAGCCTGATGGCCAACTGATGGGCAGAGTGAATGGAATTTTATGTAAGAAGTGGGAAATAGTAAGAGCTGGAGGGAACGGGAACTCCACAAGCAGAGCAACAGAACAAGATAATTTGAACACAGGGAACTTCCCAGAGACTCCTACTCCAACCAAGGACTATTTGTGGAGATGACCTGGAACCCCTGCACAGGTGTAGCCCATGGCAGTTCAGTGTCCAAGTGGGTTACATAGTAATGGGAAGAGGGACTGCCTCTGACATAATCTGATTGGCCTGCTCTTTGATCACTTCCCCCTGGGGGGGAGCAGCCTTACCAGGCCACAGTAGAGGACAATGCAGCCACTTTTGATGAGAACTGATAGACTAAGATCAGAAAGAAGGAGAGGAGGACCTCCCCTATCAGTGGACTTGGGGAGTGGCATGCATGCAGAAAGGGGAGGGAGGGTGGGATTGGCAGGGGAGGAGGGAGGGGCTTATGGGGGGATATAAAATGAATAAAGTGTAATTAATAAAAAATAAATAAAAGATTTAAATAAAAAAAAAAAAAAGAAAAGGGGAGACTGCCTACTAGCCCACCCCAGCTCATCAAGGTCACAAAGAGAGATTTAAGCCTTTGAAATTAATTCATTTTTACTCTATGTGCATAGGTGCTTTGCCTACATGTGAGATTGTGCAGCAGGTATGTCCAGTGACATCAGAGTTCAGAAAACCGTGTCAGGACCCTGTGGAGTTGGAGGTCTAGACAGTTGTCAGCCACTCTGTGAGTGTGTGAAACAGCCCAGGTCCTCATTACCACGGAGCAACCTTTCTAGCGCAGGACCTAAGTTTTACTAGTAGAAAAAGAAGACCACTGTTGAACTTTTGTCAGAAATATGTCACAATCAGAGCTGCATTTCTGAAAAACAAATTGCCAGTTAAAGGTATTCTGAATTGGGTAGGGCTGGAGAAATGGCTCAGCAGTTAAGAGCACTTCCTAGTCCTGCAGGAGACCTGGGTTTGTTTCCCAGCACTCAGGCAGCTTCAAGGCCTGCAATTCTAGTTCTTGGGATCGGAAGCCCTCTTCTGGTCTCTCTAGCACTGTACCCCTGTGTGCACACACGTTTACTCAGAAACAAACACATACATGCAAAATAAATAAGTAAATCTTTGCGAAAAGGTGCTGAGTTTCTAGTTTTTTAGCATTTTGTATAAACTGTTTCATAGCTCTTAAATAGCATCATCTGTCTTGTTTTTTTTTTTTT
>NW_026591816.1:5572026-5572901 GCF_907164565.1 Psammomys obesus | reverse complement strand
CACTGATGCCAAAATAAATTAGAACTAGTTATCATGTCTTCCCATTATTTTATTGCCAAGGGATTTTTTGCTATCCAGTTTATGCTCATGGTCATTAGGTAGGTGACTGATAAGTAAATGTGTATGCATAGTAAGTCTAATAACAAAAAGTATAATTATTATTACCTTAATTCAACGATCAGTCAAAAATATTAACTGCCAATCAGATTCTTGCAGATATGCATGGAAAGTTTGAGACTATTTAACAGGAAAAGATTTTGCAAAAGAAAAAGAAATATTAGCTAGGAGGTGGTGCCACATGCCTTTAATTCCAACACTCAGGGAGACAGAGGTAGGTGGATCTCTTTGAGTTTGAAGCTGGCCTGGTCTGCAGAGTGAGTTCCAGGACAGCCTGGAAACCCTGTCTCAAAAAAATGAAACCCAAACAAGAAAAACACCGCCCCCCCAACAAAACAAAGCAAAAGAAAGAACGAAAAATAGAAAGAAAAAAGGAAGGAAGGAAGGAGGTGGGGAGGGAAAAAGGAAGACAGACAAAAACAAAGAAAGAAAGAAAAAATACATACAATCCTGCCTTATTTACCATGTAACCCGAGGAACTTGAAAATGTTGGTAAACATATAAATAAATAAACACACAAGTAAATAAGTAAATAGATAGATAAATACCATGTAATCCATTGTTTAAATTGGGCTCCATTAGTAAAGAAATAAATCACAAACTCTAGAACACAGCATAGCAAATAAATTCCTATGCTTTTGGAACCTGTAGGTATGCCTCCCTTCATTTCTTCACCTTTTACTCCTGCTCAATTCTCTGTGTAGTTTTGCTCCTTGCTGTCCTCATCCACATTTCTCTCAGGCCATATTCATCTGTGC
>NW_026591816.1:5570166-5572016 GCF_907164565.1 Psammomys obesus | reverse complement strand
CCTTTGCTCTCTGTTGCTCCCACAGCTGGATGAGCCCATCGTAACCTCAGGCTCTTTTCATTTTTCCTTTCATACTTTTACTCTCCTTTTGTTTTGTTGTTTACATCATTCTTCTGTCTTGTTTCTATACAAAATGTCACCCTTCTCAGAGAAATGCCTGGCTTACTCCTTACACAACATTTTCAGTTTTTCTTAAATTTTTATCCTCCCAGATTTCACTCAGTGACAATCATTTAAAATAATATTCTGTTATGTCCTTCAGGAAATGGAAGGTGAAGGAGACCTAAGTTGAGTTACAGATAATCTTGTTGTTAATGTAAACATAGAGGCAGCAATAAGCCAGGCCTGTCCTCTTCAACAAACCCAGGCTACCTTAGCCTGGAGAGAGAAGTTTCTTCTTGGAAAGCAGTGAAGTGCATTTCCTTCGGATGAGTTAAGGCTCAGTGTCTCTGGAGATAACTCAGAAGAGGGAGTTCTGTTGCTGTGTTTTCAGTGAGGGTTGCCTGGGGTGGGTCAAGTAGTTCCTAGACACCCATCCGGAGTAAGCTGAGTCCTTTAAGTGGAAAGTTATAATCTGACGAATTTCAGCCTGATTCTCTTTTACCCTCAAATCGCTTTCTGCGTGAGTTTCACCTTTGTTAGAAATGTAGAAATGTAGAAAGCCTGGTCGTGGCCTTACAGCTATTGTTTTCGCTCTTATTATTCTACTTTCCCTATCCTCAGTTTGCTCGTATATTTAATTGTTCTTGGGTAGCAGCCGTCGATCCATGGCTGCCTTTCATTGAAAGCACGAATGCTCAGCTCCCTAATTTTTAGTACAGAATGGGTTTCTAGGAGCCTGTCGTATTTTCAATCACCCCCTCCCCAAATAAACGGAAACTTTTCATTTTATTGTGTCTTTGAAAACGGCTGAGTTGAAAGCACGCTAAATTATGTAAGTAGACTTGTCACTTCAAAAGGAACACTACTTAAATATGTACAATTACATTTTCTACATTTTAACATTTAAATGGTCTACTATTAATGACCAAGAAGGAAAATATTTCATTTATAGACATTTATTTTACGTGAGAGCAAGCCTAGGTGAGAAAGAAACTTAGAAGCAGTGGTCAATATTTCTGCTTGTTGCTTTGTTGTCATTATAAGATGTGATGCATGAGAACAGGAAGTTTCTAGTCCACAACAACAGAATAAACAATGCTAAAGAAATAACACCTGTACCACTTACTGCTTATTGGACTTGACATCTGTCACCATCCTTTTCCTTTTCTTGCAATAGAGCTAAAATTATGATGAAATCTAACTTTTTCCAGAGACATGAACTCTTGGGAGTCTTGGAAAGAAAAAAAAAAAAAAAAAAAGACATTTTCTGTGTGGAGGCTGACTTTTGTCTATCCACTAAACACCTGATCCCATGAGTGCAAGGCAGCTATACCATTTCAGTGGGAACACCAGTGGTGACAGAAGAATTTCTGGTCCTCTGTATCACACTTGACATAGTTTTACATAGTTGAAGGCCTTAGAGGGCCTCTTGAACTTTATTCTGGTAAAGTTCCCTGCTGCTGTTGTACTTAGCTGCCTGTGTTGCTTGTGCAGGTTTTGCTTTTTTCATCTAAACCTTAAGTAGAAAGTTTTAATCTGATGAATTCTAGCCAGTTTGCTTGTATCTTTAATTGTTCTTAAGTAGCTGACACAGCTGTAGTGGTTTTTCATCCTCAGTGTACATTGTTCAGTGAAGGTTTTGTAAGAGAAATGCTTTGTTTTTCAATGACTGGCATGCCACCAAGTTGTGGGTTGCTTTGTGCACAGTAGCCAGGTCCTGAAGCATCCTGCAGGGTTTCCCCTTCACT
>NW_026591816.1:5552824-5570066 GCF_907164565.1 Psammomys obesus | reverse complement strand
CCTTCAAGGACCACGAAAACTGAGGTACTTGCTTTGTAGAAATAGATGAGCCGATTTGAAAGATGATAAAACCAAAACAGCACTGATATCAGCCTGTCCCCAACTTTTCTTAATATTTTGAAGTGATAATGGAATAATTGATGCTTGCTTATTCTATTTCCTTAAGGCAAGTCACTTGCCAAAATCATGAATGGAGTCAGTTCACATTTTTGAAATGTTTTAAATGTTATATTTTACCAAAAAAACGTAAATGGAAGAAAGAGTCTTAGTATTTTTTACACTGCTTATTATATATATATAATATATAAAAATATAAATATATAATTATAATTAGAAATAATTATAATTATATAAATATATAAATTATATAGTATAAATTTATATATTATATATATTTACTTATTTATCTATCTATCCCATTGAGGTAATGGTCAGAACATCTCCTGTTTTACAGCTTTGGGAAGGACTGAATTCTGTCCTTGCAGCTCACTGATTCTGTAACTGTTCCCTCAAAGGCTACCCCAGAAAAGGACTCTATTATCTGCTGCCAGAATGTACTGTTTTTGTCAGTTATCATGCCATAAATTGTTTATTCAATGATTTTGGCACATGAAGGTATTTTCTATTACCTAGATACTCACTGACGTTGGTTGTCTTAAAAAAAAAAAAAAAGGACATAAACTTTGAGTAAAATACAGCAAGGAAATAACTTATTTTTCTTGTACTATACTTTGGACAAACAAAAGATATAAATTTAGACTTATTCTAATATCCCCACCCTGTAAGCACTTTTTCTTTTGCATAATATTTTCATGCTAGGAGCAGATGCAGAGGCGCACAGACATTAGGTGGAGTTCAGGGAACCCAACAGAAGAGGGAGGAAGGATTGTGGGAGCTCCAGGGGTTGAGGATACCATGACAACAGGGACCACAGAATCAAATAAGCATGGCTCATAGGGATTTACGGGGACACAGAGCCTGCATGGGTCTACATTAGATCCTCTGCACATGTGTTGTGGTGGTGTAGCTTGGTGTTCTTGTGGGACCCCTAAGTTCTTAGAGGGGGCAAAAAGTCTCTGAGTCTTTCACTTGTTCTTAGGACCCTTTCATTCTCCTGGTTCATCCTCCAGCCTTGCTGTGAGGGTTTGTGCCTAGTGTTACTGTAACTTGCTATGCTGTGTTGGTTGATATCCCTGGGAGATTGGCTTTTTCTGAAGGGAAATGAGGAGGTAGGGGTGGAGGAGTGTGACAGGTAGAGGGAGGTGAACTGCAGCTGGGATGTATTCGTGAAAGAAGAGTACAAGAACATTTTTCTTTTTATTTTGCTAATTATAGTAGTTGAACTTAGATGAATACATAAAATTCTTAATAAGAGAAATATTATTATTATAAACCAGATATAAATTTGGCTGTTTTCATAGACAGTATAGTATTCATTCTTTTTTGTTTAATTAAATGTTATTAATACATTTAGATAGCTATTAAATACATGGTTTGGTAACCATGAGATATTGGTAGATCTGTATGTGGCTATAAAAATACAAAAAGTTCCCATGTATCTGCTAATAACTATATCTGCTAATAGTAAATACAAATACTTTATATTTCTACTATTATAAAGGGCATTTAGTACAAATGTAGCCACATACTATAGATTCTTTAATGTCTTGATTAATCTGTTCAAATAATGATTTTTCATATTTGCTCAAGCTGTTAAGAATAACATTTCTTTTACTTTTAATTTTTTAATTACATTTTTTACATTAATTACATTTTATTCACTTTGTATTCCAACTGTAGCCCCCTCCCTCATTCCATCCTAATCCTGCCCTCCCTCCCTCATCTCCTCCCATTCCCCTCTCCAAGTCCACTGATAGTTGAGGTCCTCCTCCCCTTCCATCTGACCTTAGCTTATCAGGTCTCATTAAGACTGGCTGCATTGTCCTCCTCTGTGGTCTGGCAAGGCTGCTCCCCCCTCGGAAGTGGGGTTCAAAGAGCCAGCAATTGAGTTCATGTCAGAGACAGTCCCTGTTCCCCTTACTAGGGAACCCACTTAGCTACTGGGCTGCTATAGCTACATCTGAGCAGGGGTTCTTGATAACTGCAGTAAGAATCTCAAATTCTCTCTTCAACCCCATAGACTCTCAATTTTTCTCAACTATTCCAAAATCTATTATAGCCACACATTTGGTTTATAAATGGGCTATAAACAAAATATTTTAGTTTGTTATCTCCATCAGCTATTGTTGTGTTAGGCTTCGATTACTGTGATGAATACCCAAAAAACAACTGCAAGGATATTGTGTTTTCAGAGGGTTTTAGTCCCATGGCTGCCTACCTATACTGATTCTGTACTACATACAGTAAAGGAAACATCATAGAGAAGGGTTCTGTGGTGGGAAGCTGCTTACCTTGTAGCAGCCAGGAAGCAGAGAAATAAAAAGAGGCTTCTTGGCCATACCCCTAGTAACCTACCTCCTCCAGGGAGGATCCATGTCCTACTTTCTGCTACATCCTCATAGCACCATCACATTTGGGATCCATCAAGGGATGCATACATGTTATGAAGGCAAAGGCTGCAAAGCTCAATCTCCTCTCAATAACGCCGTGTATATACCATGATTACTTTATGGTATGTTCTTTCTATTCCTGGTTTCTTCCAGACTTTTATCATGATGATATTTCAGACTTTGTCAGAGGCCATAGCACCATATATTGAGATGATGGTTAATTCTTGACTTGCATAAGACTGATGAGACTCTTCTAAGATTACTGTCTACAATGTTTCCCCCATTGTCTACTGTGCCTGTTGTATGCTGACTTTGTCTCTGATTGGGTTTAGCTCTTTAGATTGTATTGTTTGGGTTCGTCTGAAGTTGTTATCACTGCTATCCCCAGGGCACCACATGCTGAAAACTCATCTAGTGGCACTTGTATTTGGTATAGGGATTTTTGAAGAGTGCTTTTCTCAATGCTCCTGTTCCGCCTTTAGTTTGATGTGTGTTCTAGTGGCCTGTGCCTCAAAACATATTTTCTCTGTTCTAGCCATTCGCCAAGTACACTACTGTTGCTTGCCATTGTAATGACTAAGAGCAAAGTTGTACGTGTTTATTGTCACAGTTCAGCCTCCTTTAGCTAAGCTAAGCTCTGTATCTCTGGATGAAGGGTGGTGTTTCCTTCAATGATCTTAACTTTTACATGGGAATAGGTATTACGGTCCAAGAAAAAGAGTCTTCTTTTAAGCCAAAGTAGATAAACTTTCTTTCCTTTTGTTTCTAGCAAAATGTGTTTTCTCATGCCCCTAGAAATGGTGTAAACACACACACAAACACATACATTTGTGATGACTTTTGCTTCCTTTCAGACTGATGATGCTTGGGTTTTGGACCTCTCCTATGGGGAAAGCAACCACTGCTTCTTTGCACCAGCACCTGAAGATGATTTTTCTAGTCTGGGAATATTTCAGGAGCATCTGATGAGATCCATACAGTAAAGCTTTTGAGTGGCTGCAAAATTTAACACTAATCCATACTTAGCCTTTAACTGGTGATTAAACATCGAAGCTGAATCTTTCTTGCCAGGATATATAGTTAGCCATTTCCTTCAGCGTTCTGCCTCAGGAAGCCAGCAATTGATGTCATGTCTGACTGTTTGTCTTTAGATTTCAGGCTTATTCATTGGCCTGTGATCTTTGCTTTTCAAGGAACTTTTCAGAGTTGTTTTTTTTTTCTTCTTTTTTTTCTTTTCTTCTTTTTTTTTTCAGATTAGTTGGCCTTTCTTGTCGTTGGTTTAAGATTAAGATCTTGCCAACTTTATATCCCCAAACAGAAGCTGGAAGTCTACTTTCATTTTAGAGAGCTTTTTGTTGTTGTTGTTCTGGATAGAGAGCATGAGGTGACAGCCCCTCTTATCTATTAAAAGTTCTGTTGCGTTCTTTCTGTGCTGTGTGCTTTTGTGTAAGAAGCCTGTGACTTTTCTTTGTTTCATATGCTCACACCAGCAGGCCACTCAGGTGGCTTTCTCCTCTTTGCCTTTTAGCAGTATTGCTGCAAGGTGTCCTTTGAATTCATGTCTGTGCTTTGTTTATCTTCCTGGGTCTGTGAGTCTAGGTTTCATAAAATCTGGACTTTTTTCCCTTTCAATTGTATTGTTGTTTATGCATTTCTGGTACTCTAAGTAAAGTGGAACTACCTGGACCATCCGCCCCTTCATTTCTAACTAATCTTTTAATTTATTTCCCCTTCTATGTATCTTAGATGCATGATTTCCATTGTTGTATCATAGAGCTTATTGATCTTCCATCATTGCTGTCCTCAGCCATCTATTGATAAGTCTGCTTAGCATTGTGCTTTTGCTTTTAAAATGCACATCTTACATTCTTTTATTATTTTCCAGTTTTTTTTATTTTGATCATGTTTCTAAGAGTTGTGTCTTTGTCTTAACTCTGTCATTTCTATGTCTCTTTCATTAACTAATTTCCCATGGTAAATGAGACTTTTTCTTTTTATAGCTATCACACATTCCTAATAATTTCAGATGAATGCTGGATATGACTCACTACTCAATAAAAAATAAATAAATAAAAAAGCTCCTTCCTTGAGCTTTTGCCACATTTGCTAGAACGTGGCTCAGTCATTCCAAGATTAATACGAATCTCTAATGGCGGGCTTATGTCTAGGCATTCTTATTTTGGTTATGATGAATCACCAGTTTCAAAGCTAGCTTATTTACACCTGTGCTATGAAGACAGCCTGCATCACAACATCACCTGAATGCCTCAGCTTTCGACAAGTTCTCAACTCTAATAACATTCGCACACTTGTCAGCTCTCCAGCACATTCTGTCCATTTTCTTCTGCCTGAGTACACTTCACAGGCATTTACCTTATTTTAGTAACACACCCTGGGAAACTCCTATGTAAATTTCTGGTAGATTTTACTTTTTTTTCTCTCATTCTCTGTCTCACAAATTGCAGATCTCTCTAGCTCCCTGCTCTACAATTTCACCATCTTATTAATTTAGCATTTCTCCAAATGCTTGGGGTCATTTTACATCACCATCTGGAATATTCTTCCAGGCAGAAAAATGTGAGTTTCTGAACTCACTCATTCACTCACCTTCTCTGTTGATGATTTTCACTCTCTGGTATATAAAATAGTTCTCTGTATATTTTCCAGTGTCTAACTTAGAGTGAAACAGCAAATGTGGTACAGTTCATTATGACTGGAGCATTTGTTGAGCAATTTGTTTGTCCATTTGGCGCTTTTCTAGATTACAATTAGCTTAATACGCTCAGCTTTAATCTGAAGTTTCGATGGTTTTCCCCCAATCTTAACATGTGTCTCTGCCACTTCATCTTCATTTAGACTGAGCATCTACCCTCATACATAGCCTGTCTTATTTTTTAATTTTTACATCTTTAATTTTATTTAACTTTACATTACTGTTAGTGCATATTCTTTACATAAACCAATGTGTTTTATTATGACATTTTTACACATCTTTATCATATGCTTCAGCCGAATTCACTCTTCCTTTTTTCCTTGTCCCCCCAATGTTCTTTCTCCCTTTTTTAAATTAAATTTTTATTTTTATATTAATTAGAGTTTATTCACTTTGTATCCCAGCTGTAGCCCCCTCTCTCATTCCTTACCAATCCCAACCTTCCTTCCTCATTTCCTCCCATTCTGCTCTCCAAGTTCACTGATAGAGGAGGTCCTCCTCCTCTTCCATCTAGCCTATTAGGTCTTATCAGGACTGACTTGTCTTTCTCTGTGGCCTGGCAAGGCTTCTCCCCCCTCAAGGGGGGTGATCAAAGAGCCTGCCACTGAGTTAATGTCAGAGACAGTCCCTATTCCCCTTACTAGGGAACCCACTTGGATACCGAGCTGCCATGGGCTACATCTGAGCAGGCCTCTAGGTTATATCCATGAATGGTCCTTGGTTGGAGTATCAGTCTCAGAAAAGAACTCTGTGCCCAGATATTTTGGTTCTGTTGCTCTCCTTGTGGAGCTCTGTCCTCTCCAGGTCCCACTATCTCCTGCAGAATTATTGAAGCATAAATCAACCTAAATAAATCTTTATCCAACCAAACTCTTTATGACCCTGGGTTTACAGTCTCTCCACTAAAAGTTGCTGAATAAAGGTTTTTTTTTTTTTTTGCAAAGGAGCACTTTATAATGTAAGGTTGTTTTGCTTTGTGAGATTTCAAATAGGGATTGCAGTAACTGTCCTAGTCCCCACTTATTACCTTCTTAGAGTTCATCAAATGTGAAAGCAGGCTCGGTTCCAAGTGCTGTGTGTTTGCTGTACCCTTTCCAGAAAGGGCTTTCTAACATCTTCCCCTTTGGTATAGAATTTATATCTGTCCTTCCTAAAGATAGCTGTAATTTACAGCTGGAACTCAAAAGGGGCTGGGTGGCGAAGGCTTGTTCCAGGCCACTGATCTGTAATGCTTAGAAACAAAATAAATACAATAAAGCAAAAACTCTAAATACATGGAAAGCTGTGTTTTGAAAGTAACCCAATACACCAGAGGTCAAGTTTATAAATAATAGGACTGATTTTCCCAGAATCACAAAGATTTAAGAATTCATACTTCCAATGTGTCACTGTTTTTACCATATCTAAAATTGATACTTTGACATAGTCAGTCCTTGTAATTATCTCATACTATGTCACCTGATGGAAACAGAAGTGATTAAAATTATTGTCCTGTATTATACACTATAGCAATTATGCAAGTAGAATCCTTCACATTCAAAATCTATCGGCACAGAATAAACTTATTGAATACGGGTTCTGAAGAAAAAGCTGGAGGGAGAACTATGTCTTCTTGTAAAATCTTGTCTTTTTTTTTCCTGAAGAAAAGGTAGGAGTAAGAATTTTAAAATATATGTCAGGAAAGGCAGTCATTGAAAAGCAGTGATAACATAGGTCAAAGTACCTAGGAATTAGCTACAGAATACTTTGTGAGTTTTTAGTTTATTAAGAAAACACTTTTGAAAGCCAAAACCATACTATCCAATCCCTAGTTCATTGCTTCATACTGATGACATCCGATGTACTTAGCAGATATCATGTGTGACAGCTACCCAACCAGGTGGTGTACATATCAAACACTTCCATCCTGCTGAAAGCCATGTTGATCACTGCTGATCTAAACCATCTGCATTTCCCTCTGTTCTGGGGACTTGGTCTTAAAACAAAGGTGTTATTGACTTCACCCAAAAGATGATGTTGCTGTTTAGACAATAAATATGTAAGTTAATAAAATCACCTTACATTAAGAATAGCATAAAATTGGATCAAATGAATAAAGATAAATGCCAAGGTCAGGGGTTCTACATGGATGTTTTAGCGGGAATGTAGCCTGATGGATAAAGATGCCAGATGTGCTAAAGGCTAAGGGAAGAACATTCAAATCAGACAAAGAAAATTACACATTTTCTAGAATGTTAGGGTTATCTTGAGACTGAAAATGAGAGTGTGACTGGGGCATGTGGTCACTGAGGAGAATGTTTTTGAGAGATGAGGTCCAAGGAGTGGAAATTGTCCAGGTTATGTAAAGTCACAGGAATAAAACGAAAGCAGGCTCACCAGGAGCATCCAAACCCTCTCCATTCTTACTTTTGGCACAACAGAGTCAGTGAAAATAAACCACAGTTTCTTTCTAGTTTCGTTTGCTTCTAGGTCTTAACCAGGTTTCTATGTATGACTATGTTCTAAGCAATGAGCAACTTATTTTGATAGTAGACACTGATCCACTGAACCACTGAATCCACTGATTCAGTCCACAGGAAAAGTAGATGTACTTGCTTACTTACCGCAGTTGTTATAGGGTTTTGTTTTGTTGTTTTGCTTTTATCAACCATTTTCACCTACAAAATCCTATAACAAAGCAAAGCATTTTCCATGGCTTATTTGATTCCGTTTTCACAGTAATATCCAGGGTTATCTTAGTGACACACTGTATATTTGATATTTCTTTAACCAGATAAACTAGGTTGTGTTGTCTGAAAATAATAATAAAATACACAGCAGTACTTCTGGATTTAAAGAAAATGTAACAAAAAATTCTCTCCCACAAAAGCAAATATAAAAGGAAATAAATTACCAAATCAGAAATAAAATAAAGGGCACTAGTACTGACCCTACAGAAAGAAAAGGAATTAAAAGGACATGTAAAAAGTTTGTGACAGTAGACAACTTTGAAGCAAAGGGCAAATTCCAGAAGGATCCAATTATCAAAACTGAGTCAAGAAAGCAGAATAAAATGGAAAGAGATTCACAGCAAAACCACATTGAATTAGAAATTTAAATTATTCCCACAATGACAATTTAAGCCTAGGTGCCTGTGGTGGTTTGAATGAGGTTCATAAGGAGTTTCACTGTTTGAAAGGATTAGGACATGTGGCCTTGTTGGAGTAGATGTGTCATTGTGGAAGTAAGTGTATCACTGGGGGTGGGCTTTGAGGTTTCCAGACCACCAACCCAAGCCCAGCGCCTTTCTCTCTTCCTGCCGCCTGTAGATCCGGATGTAGAACTCTCTGCTTCTCCATCAACACGCCTGTGTGCTTCCATCTTTCCCATCATGCTTATAACAGACCAAACCTCTAAAACTGTAAACCAGCCCCAATGCAATGTTTGCCTTGTAAGGGTGCCCATGATCCTGGTGTCCTTCACAGCAACAGAATCCTAAGGCAGTTCCTTCCGTGGTTTATCAGGAATGTCAAACTCGCACGGATTCTTTTCAAGCAATGGAAGAAGGCATACACACGCGTCAATGGCTTATGAAGAAGAACAAAAACACATGAGAAGAGGATAAATTTCAATACCTAAGTGTGACATGTAGAGGCCCCTAAGGCGGGGTAAACGGGTGTTCCACTGAGCTGTTCTCATCGCAGTGGTTCGCTTTTGTCTTCTCTCGTTCGGTCGTGTTGTGAGGCCCTGGAGTGTGCAGTCGCGCTGTGGTGCACAGCACACACGGCTGTCCGCGGCCCTGTCTGCATTGCTGCTTATGACTCCTGACCTGGGGACGGCCGCTCCTGTCACAGGCTCGGCTCCGATGCACGGCGGTGGAAGATTCATGTAGTCTGCCCGAGTTTCTAGAGCACTGACTGGCATTTCTGTTTTGGCTGACACCTTTTATTTTCAGGCTTCAGGTGAAAAAGCAATTGACCCTGGGGTTAAGGTGGCGTTTAAAGGCAGGAACTTTAAAGGCGGCGAACTCTCTAGAACTCCGGGGCCTTAAGTAGATCTGTGTGTGAGTGAAGGCAAAGCTAGGGCTTTCTGAGAAGAACTCAAGACTCAGGAGAGCCTGTTTCTCCCCTTGGGTTACAAAAGATCTTTGGACACCAGCAGCAACTCCAATTCCACTAGAGGGCAGCGTTGCTCAAGTCTGGGTGACCACCAGGCGCTGGTGAGGTAATTGTGGGCTTCCTCCCAGAGCGTTCCTGAAGAGGGAGATGATGTCCTATTTGGAATGGGCACTGTGAAGAGATAAACCCTCTCGCGTATGAACAAGGATAAAAGCTAAGGTTAAGTTGTGTCTACCAGCAAATTCGTTAGTCTGCTGAGAACTGAGGAGAGCAGCCTTCTGAGGATCCCGAGAGGTCTGCGTCCTGGAGTCACACCCTTGTCCTTCAGCGCTCCACAGACCCTCCTCCGTCTAGACACCTCACGTTTCTCCATATCACGTCTTCATTTTTTGGCTCTGTGAGGTCTTCTTGCCTTAACCTCCCTCATACATCACTCCCCAACAGGAATAGATTTTCTTGGAAAATGAAAGACATGGAAGTGAAAAATAAATATTCCCGTGTTATAAGGCATTTTAAATACATCCTTATGACTGTAAGAAGCAAATTTGGAAATGCTTCACATGAGAGCCTGAGACTCAGATTAGAAACGTGTGTGCCCTGTCTCCTCTAGGGCAAAAGCATCAGGCTAGTTCCCAAGCAAATGAAGTCTCTGTATGGCTGCAAGATCTCTATGCACTGTGTACGGTGCTCTTGAATGAGAAAAATTACTCAGTGAAAGACAAATCTGTATCATTCTTTTGGTATATACCTTAAAACACCACATCTATTGTGGTGCTGTGTGAAACATGCTCTTGTTCTAGCACCTGCCGAAGTGGATTGCACTGATCTTGGCACACAGTGGTGTTTTAGCTAGTGTTTCTCTTGCTGCTACTAATTGCCATGATGAAAAAGCAGCTGAGGGCAGAAAGGCTCTAGTAAGTTTATACACCCACCCACGTTGCTGTTCATCATCAAAGGAAGTCAGGACAGGAACTCAAGCAGGGCAGGAACCCTGAGGCAGGAGCTGAGGCAGAGGACACAGAAGGTGCTGCTTACTGGTTTACTCTTAATGGCTTGCTCAGCCTGCTTTCTTATAAAACTCAGGACCACCAGCCCAGAGACAGCACCAACTGAAATTGGCTAGGCCCTCCCCCATTGATCACTACTTGAGAAAATGCCTTACAGCTGGATCTTTGGAGGCATTTCCTCAACTGAGGTTCCTTCCTTTCAGGAAGGAACTCTAGCTTGGGTCAAATTGACCTAAAACTAGACAGTGCACAACAGCTTTTCCCTGCTCCTTTGCACATCAACTTTGTTCTCTTTCATTTACAAATATTCTTTGAGAGTTTCATACATGAACACAAGATATCATGGTCACTTTCCCTTCTTCCTTCACAACTCCTGCAGACCTACAAAGTGTCTCCCCTCAAATTTCGTATTTTTTTAGGGGGCTTAAACCATAAATCTTTATTGTTCGCATTCCCACAGTCTTGGAAGTTTGGGTTCAAGGAGCCTGTACATCCAGTAACCGGAGGCAATCCACTTCCTCACCCAAGGGCTTTCTTTCCTCACTGTAACACCCCTCACAGGCAGACCTGTCTAATGTCTCTGCAGTCTGTACATTATTACCAATCTTTTTTTTTCATTTTTAATAAATTTTTTATTTAACTTTTATTAATTATACTTTATTCATTTTGTATCCCTCCATAAGTCCCTCCCTCATCCCCTCCCAGTCCCCCCTCCCCCCTCCTTTCTGCATGCATGCCCCTCCCCATGTCCACTGATTGGGAGGTCCTCCTCTCCTTCTTTCTGATCTTACTCTATCAGTTCTCATCAGAAGTGGCTGCATTGTCAGGGTTCTAGGTTATCTCCATGAATAGTCCTTGGTTGGAGTATGAGTCTCTAGGAAGTTCCCTGTGTTCAAATTTTCTTGTTCTGTTGCTCTCCTTGTGGAGTTCCTGTCCTCTCCAGCTCTTACTATTTCCCATTTCTTGCATAAAATTCCATTCATTCTGCCCGACAGTTGGCCATCAGGCTCAGCATCTGCTTTCACAGTCTGCATGGCAGAGGCTTTCAGAGGTCCTCTATGGCAGGTTCCTAGGTTGTTTCCTGTTTTCTTTTTTTTTTTTTTTTTCTTCTGATGGCCATCCTCTTTGCCTTTCAGGATGGGGATTGAACATTTTAGTTAGGGTTCTCTCTTTTGCGTAGTATGTTTAGATGTACAGATTTTAGTGGGTTTATTCTATGTTGTATGTTTATATGAGTGAGTATATACCGTGTGTGTCTTTTTGCTTCTGGGACAACTCACTCAGGATGATCCTTTCCAGGTCCCACTATTTACCTGCAAATTTCACGATTTCCTTATTTTTCATTGCTGAGTAATACTCCATTCTATAGATGTACCACAGTTTCTGCATCCATTCTTCAGTTGAGGGGCATCTGGGTTGTTTCTAGCTTCTGACTATTACAAATAAAGCTGCTACAAACATGGTTGAGCAAATGTCCTTTTTGTGTACTTGAGCCTCTTTTACGTATATGCCTAGGAGTGGTATGGCTGGATCTTGAGGAAGTGCTATTCCTAGTTGTCTGAGAAAGCACCAGATAGATTTCCAGAGTGGTTGTACAAGTTTACATTCCCACCAGCAGTGGAGAAGGGTTCCCCTTTCTCCACAACCTCTCCAGCATGTGTTGTCACTTGAGTTTTTGATCTTGGCCATTCTGATGGGTGTAAGGTGAAATCTCAGGGTTGTTTCTCTTTATAAATTTAGTGAGCTGCTGCTGTTGTTACAGTTTTCCAGGTACAGTCCTCTTGAAGAACCTGCTGATTCCCTAGCTGTGGGGTTTTCTCCCAACAGGGAAACTCTGTTATCCTGGGGCGCACAGTTCTGTCCGGGAAAGTGAGAGGAGCGCCCAGCAAGTCTCTGGGCCAGAGGCTTGGTGCTCTGCTCTGGGCCTATAGAATGTGCACCTAGGTTGAGTTGGCACCTGGGGGCGCCACTCTGGCCTGGAGGCTGGGTGCCTCAGTCTGGACTGGAAGCTGTGTGTCCCTGTCTGGGATGGCGGCTGCAGGCAAGGTCCAGACGCTGTGGGTGCAGCCCTCTTGAAGGACCAGGGATTCCCACAGTTTTGTCAGTCTAGCTAGGGGTAACTGGTTGATCCTTGGCACAGTATCTGAGGGCTGCTGTAATGGCTCTCTGGCTTTTGTAGGTCTGAGGATGCAGCTGTGTGTCCCAGTGCCCTAGGGGTACTCAATAATGGCGGCTGAGCATAGTGCTCCTGCCTGCAGTAGAAGGCTAGAGCCTAGAGTCTGCGTGAATTCAGAGAGTCTTTTGGTGCTGGGTGTCCTGAGCGTTAGATCTGATGATCCTTCCTCCCCCGCTGGGGGTTTCCTCCTGCCAGGGACACCCAGTTTTTGCTTTGGGGACCACCGTTCTGTCTGGGGTGACGGTGAGTAGAACCCACAGGCACAGGTGCCCGCCCCTGGCTCTGCCTTTCTGGCCGTTGGGAGCCTGGACATCTGCCTAAACTGGGTAATTTTCCCGAGACCTTTTCGGGGTGGTGGTATCAGCTGAGTGCTCTGAGATCAGACCAGCGGTTTCCCTCTCCGTGGGTTTGCACCCAATGGTGAAACTGAGTCTCTGGTGCCCTGGTGCCTACAGTTCTATATGAGGCGACGAATCAGGCGCGCAGGCAGGGCTCTGCTGGAGCCTGGGTCCCTGTCTCTGGCTCCGGGATGGCTCTTGGGGCGCCCGCGTGGAACCCGAGTCTTTTTCAGGGGATGTCTGGTTGACCTAAGGTCGGTCCCAATCGTTTCCTGCTCCGTGGGGTTATCTCTCGACTGGAAAATCCAGTCTGTGATGTTCTGGGCCCACAGTTCAGTCTGGGACCGTGACCAGATCACGCTGGCGTGTAGCTCTGGGCTGGCGACCAAGCGCCTGGCGGAACCAGGGTCTCTTCTGCGGTTTAGCAGGGTGAGTTAAAGCTGATTGAATCCCCCACCGTGGGGTATCCTCTCACCTGAGAAACACAATCACTTGTGTTTTATGGCCACGAGTTCTGCTTGCTGGTCACTATCTCGTTTTTTCATTTAACCAAAATGCATCCAGTTAGTGTTGCCTGTGTGCCCACAGGTCATTCGCCACAGCGTGGTCGACTTACTACTGGCCACAAAGGAAAATCATATCCTTTGCCCAGTTGCCATAAGCTGGCATTTACTCCTCAGCCAGGACTAGGGTCCTTAGGAAACCCTCTTCTAGCCAAGGAAGAAATAAAAAACAAAAACAAGGAAAAAAAAACATTCTATTGTTTCTAATTTATGCACATACATAACATGTTTTGATCAAGCCCATCTTATTTCTCCCCACAAATTCCTACCCTATTCACTTTGTACTGTTCTCTCCCAACATCATGTGGTTTATTTTTCCACCCATCGGGTCCACTCAGTGCCTCCTGCAGGTAATGGGTGTAGAGATGTGGGCACAGGACTGGAACGTGTGGTCAGTCACACGGTGTATCAGCAGCGGGGATGGCCAGCTATGGGCAGTTACTATGGCCAGGAGCATTTACAATAGTGTGTGTGTGAGCACTCGGATGTGTGTGTGGTTCCAGATGCTGGTGGTTTTTTTGACCAATAGCTCCTACATAGAGTAGTATCCTATTGCCTTTTAAATACTTCTTTAATAAAGTTGATCTAAATGTTTATTTAACAAATGAACTTATTGCACAAAATTTGGATTTACTTCAAGGAATGAAGCAATTGCTTAGATCATTATTTGAGCAAAGCAAAAAAGACTTTAAAAAACATGGATGTCTAGACAGACTAAACATGAGGGTGGAATTCACTGGTTAAATTGCTATTTATCATACCTTTAAAAGGTTGAGAAACTATCCATATGTCTGTGATAAATGAATAGATACCAAGACATAACTTTTTATTTTTTGCAGTAAAAAGCTTCTGTCTAAAGCAATTCTTAATATGAACTGTGTGTAAACTGCCCAAACTACAGCTCTTTTTTTTTATCTTACTAAAAACTGCATAATGATATCTGATGCTTTCAAAATCTGTTTACAGTGTTTTCTTTATGAAATTTTAGAGTTGTGTTTCTGAAGATTAAATACTGTTAGTACTAATATAACAACACACAATTCTTTTTCTTTTATTTCTTGCTCAAATGATATAAAATTTCAGGCTCGCCTTTTACCTTTAACAAAATGAACTATCTATGCAAGTGATGATTCTACTGCATGTGGGAAATATAAAATTATATTGTACCACTGGAGAACAAATCATAATAATACAACTGGAAACAGAAACCTTTGCCCATCAGGTCACCTTCTCCCTGCTGTATCAGAGTGACCAAGGTCTGGCCAAGCCAACACTGAAACCTTCCATCCTAATTCAACCTGGAAGAATTTCCAAAAGCCCGGCAACTGGCAGGGCTCCCAGATGAGAATTTTCTCTCTATTCACATATTTTATTTACTGTTGTTTTTGAAACACACATTAACTAAGAAAGTCCTGTGTGAGTTGAGGCCTGAGTGCTGAGCACTGCCTTCTGTGTTCCCATTGCTGATGACTGAATGAGTTTTATCAACCAAACACAAACTGAACTAAATAATACATGCATATACTTTAAAACAAAAGACAGTTTCCTTTTATTTTCAGGCAGCATTGAAGCACTTCAGAGAATGGATAAACCAGTCCAATCTTAAAACATTTGAAACATTCAAAAGGAAAGTTGAATTTGAGGTAGTCAATAATTAGAGGTAGAATTTTTTTTAGGTGATGATAGAAAAAGAACTGAAGGTACTAATACAGAAATGGTAGATAATAAAAAATCATTTACCATGTGTCTATAATTTGTATACATTATCACATGTAATTGTCACAATCAATTTAAATCCTCTTTTTGTAGATGGGGAAAGAGGAGTTCAGAGATGCTGGATTATTTGCTGACGGCCACACAGTTTCTTGATAGCACAGGGCGTTTCTTCCATACATAGGGCTGTAGTTGTTGGATCAGAGTTCTTGAAGACAGCTAGAATTTAAGGCTACAAATGACCCTGGGGAAGCTGATACTTGAATATCTACACATGCCAGTAGCTAAAGCAATGTCTTGTTTCAATGACAGACAAGATATTTACGGCAAAGTTGACCTTTTTTCTGTATGTAAGAGATTCAGTACAGGATTCTAGTTATTACAAAGGGAAATGAAATTGACTGGTTATGTTTGACCTTCCTTATAGTGCTTTCAAGGTAAGACCACAAGGTGTGTGTGTGTGTGTACTGCACCTGATAACAGGCCTACTCCAAACAGGGACTAAAGGGAAGCTCTGGAGAAAGTACAGCTAGAATTCAAACGTTTACTGTGATGGTTAACAGTGGTTACCAAGTGTACCCTAGAACAGTAAGCTATGATAAACGCTTGTTCCCTTAAGCTTCTTTTGTCCACTCTTCTCTCATATCAACAGAGACAGTAACTGTACTGGCTGGTTTTGTGTCAACACGACACAGAGTTATCAGAGAGGAAGGAGTCCTGATTGAGAAAATGCCTACATGAGGTCCAGCTGTAAGGCATTTTATCAATTAGTGATCAATGAGGGAGGACTCAGCTGGTCAGTCGTGGGTTCTATGAGGAAACAGCTTGAGCAAGCCAACAAGCAGCACCCTCCATATCCTCTGCATCAGCCTCTGTTTCCAGGCTCCAGTTGTGCTTGAGCTCCTGTACTGAGTTCCTCCAGTGAGGAAAGTATAAGCAAAACACCCTTTCCTCCTCAACTTGCTTTTTGTTGCAGTAATAAAAACGCTAAGACAGTAACTAATAGATTTGGGTAATTAAAAAGTTATTATACCGAGCAATATTCAAACCTTAGCTTTATTTGGGGACAATTGGGTTCACATCTGTGGAAAGCAGCATGCTTTGGAGATTACTCAGGGAGTCTCCCCAAGAACTTGAAACTTCAACCAGACCTCTGTTGGATATATGAAGACTTCTTCCATAAAATGCAAGAATTACAGTCATTTTAAAATTTATTTAGAAGATACAAGTGTACTTACATATTATAAAATTATATAAAAAATGATGAGAGTGAAACCAAAACAGACATATTGAACACTGGGACAAAATAGATGACCTAGATGTGAGTACTCAGACATAACAGTTGCCACCTGATATTTGACAAAGGCAAATCCTACATGGGAATTCTGGGAAAACTGGGAATCCACATGAAGAAGGATGGAATCACACCTGTTTCTATCATCCTGCACAAAAATTAGAACCAGGTGGATAAAAAACCTAAATGTAAAACCTGAAACACTAAAACTGCTAGAAGAAAACATCAGCAGTACCCTTCAGGATATAGGTAGGGTATAAGGAATAGGGTGTAGGAAAGGGGGTTCTGCATAGGACTTCATTTATCTAGGAATTAGGGCCAATAATTAACAAGTGGGAGCTCATTAAACTAAAAAGCTTCTATACAGCTAAGGAAATAATCAGTCAAGTGAAGAAAAACCCCAGGAATGGGAGAGAATCTACCAGGTAGACTGAAAAAGTATAATCAGAAAAAAATATTAATATCCAGAATACAAAAAGAACTAAAAAAATCTAGGAAACAAATGACCCATTTAAAGAGTCAGCGGGAATCAAAGCAGAAAGTTCTCAACGGAGGGCATGAAAAATAACTAAGGAATAATTTTTAAAACGCTCATCATCCTTAGCAATTAGAAAAATGCCAATTAGAACAACATTGAGATTTTGTCTTACTTAAATAAGAATGACTAAGATCAACCAAACAACTAATAGCAGATGCTGGTGAGATTATATTGAGGAGAAACACCATTCACTGGCAGTGGGAATACAAACTGGTCCAGGTACTTTGGCAATCAGTATGGGGAATTCACACACACACACACACACACACACACACACACACACACACACACAC